>NC_058407.1:150512677-150628501 GCF_002201575.2 Neomonachus schauinslandi
AGAACCCCGAGCGCAGCAGCCGGCCAGTCGGGGGGCACTGCCCGCGCGGGCGCTGGTAAGATGCCCTTTCGGCTCGCGTCCCCGAGGGAGGGAGGGAGAGAGGGAGGGTGAGGAGGAGGCAGCCCTGACCCCACGCTCCCCCCGCAGCCCTTGAACCCCGGGCATCAGACTGGGACTCCCCAAGCTTGCCGGTTCCCTGTCTCTTTCCCTGGAAGCCGGGGCGGGGTTCCTGCCGAGGCTCGGAGGGGGCCAGTGGGCTGCCCCATCCCGAGTCTGTGGACTGCCCTCTTGGGGTCTGGGGAAGTTATCTCCAGAGGAGGCGCTTTGGGGGTTACCGGAGCCTGGCCGGGTTCCTGTTCCCCGTCACTCTTGCTGGGCGCCCCGACTTGCACTATGCATGTGGGTGTTGGTGCCTTGCTCACTGTCTGAGTGCGTGGATCGTGCCCGGGATCCTCAGCCGCTGCTCATGGGTGGTGCTCACAGCATCTCTTTGGTTTTTGCTGAGCTGAGTGCAGACAACTCCGTTCCCTGCTTGCCATCTCCTTGTCTTTTCCGGGCCTGAGATGGGGTCTGGGATCGGTGTCCCAAATCCCCAGCCATCTCCCTGAATCAAGATTCAGGCTTGGGCGCCTGGTCTTACTTTAGGTCTCCTGTCTGCCATCTCTGGCTGTCTGTGCTGCTCGTGTCTCTACCTTCTCTGTCTCTAACCTTGTCCTCTCCTGGTGCCCTCTCTGACTTTCCTCACCCAGCTGTCCAGGGTCAGGGCATGGCCCCTTCTCCTAGATGGCTGTCCCTGGCTCTCCGTCTTGTGTGTAGCCAATCAGTGTCACCAGCTGTGTATCTGACCACATCATCACGACTTTGGCTCTTCTGGGTTTTCTTTGCCTTCCTTGGGTGGGAACAGTCTGAGCTCTGACACTGGTTTTTCTGTCCATCTTCTGGGGCCATGTGGGTGTCTTTCTTTCCTGTCCCCAACTTCTCCAGGGATGTCTTTCACACCTTCTCTGGGCTGCCCTGCTGAGCCCACTGAGCTAGGACACGCAGGACAGGAGGTCAGAGTCCCCAACTCTGGGCCAGGCTCGCTGTGCCCTGTGGGCGTGAGTGTCTGTCCTAAGGAATAACGATGTGCAGTGTGTCTCTATCTTCCTCATGCTATTTGCCTACAGGGGTTCTCCTAGCTCTTGGGGGGACATCAGATGCTAGGGGTTAGTTTCAGGATCCTTAGGCACTGAATGCATGTCTGTGTCGTTTGTCGCCCTGGGAACCCTCTCTGAGGAGTGCCTTCAGACACAGCGTGATGCTTTCTGATCTGTTAAACTTCCTTGGAATCAGCGGTGACCCTCTTTGCTGGAGTGCGGCTCTTTGTGTCCCAGGAGGTGACATGGTGGCATTTCACGTTGCTCGCTTGTCTGTGTGGGTAGCAGGTGGACGTCTTCCCCTTGTTTGTGGGGAGGGGTGTGGAGGGAGATTCCTGATGGAGAGCCAGAACATTCCCAATGTCCTGTGGCCTTTTAGTTCCAGAGAAGGGTACTCCCAGGCACTGCCTTTAAACTCCTGGGGTGAACTGTGATGTGTTTGGGCAGAAATGTGATTCGAGGTTCGGTCTGGATTTGGAGCCCTACTGGGAGGTGCGGTGCAAGGGGGTTCAGGACCAGCCCTGCTGGCCCAGAGTGGGAACATGTAGGCTGAACACGGTGGCATGAGGCTTCCTGTACCCTTTGTGTCTGGGGTTGACAGGCACCAGGAGGTATATCTTTGGGTGCAAAGACCACCTGTTGAAATAAGCGGAGAGAAGGAAGGAGGCCTGGATTTCTTCCTGCGTCCTGGATGTTTTGAGTACTTCGTCCACACCCCCTCTGTGTGTGCTCAGTTCAGTATCCTGTTCTCTCTCCTCCCAGCTCAGCCGCAGAGAGGTTTGCAGTTGGGAAGGTAGGTGGGAGCTTGCCATTTCCTTTTTTTATTCCTTTTGGCATGCCAGTTCCAGCAGCAGAGTTGCACTGCTTTTTGAAACTCTGCTTTCATCTGCAGGCTTAATTACTACCCCCCCTACCCCCATCTCCCCAGGTGTCAATTTCTTCACCTTCTGTTATAGACATAGATTTTGTTTGTTTGTTTCTTGGTCCTCCCCCTTTCTGTGAGGGCGTCTACTGCGCTGTTGTGAACTGTTATGTCTCCTGGATTTGTATTTTATTTTATCTGCTCGTCTGTCTCCTCTCTTTCCCTGCCCCACATCTACCCCCATGCCTTGCTAGATCCTGAAATCACAGCGCAGACATGCTGGAGGGCCCGGGGGTGGGTCCTCCTCTAGCCGTGCCCACCCAGCCCCTGCCCTTCCATGGAGCTCAAGGAGACCAGAAGGGGGCAGGCTGTTCCCAAAGTCCAATGACACGCCTGAGCTTGGGCCGCAGGCTGGGAGAGGGAGAGGACCAGACCTTTTCCCAAGCCACTCAGGCCCTTGCAACATGTGGTTTGTCGGCAGACCCTGTTGGGGCTGCTAGCGTGATGCCTTGGAGATAGATTCAGGAGTGGGATGTTTAAAAAAAAAAAAAAATCCCTGTGATTTTCCAGATGGCTCTCTTAAAGAACTGGTGAGACACATGCTTGGGACATGGTGCTTCATCTCTGAGTTCTCGGGGGGGGGGGGGGGGGGTGGAGTGGGGCAGGTGCAGTTCTTGCAGGCAGAGAGAGTCTGTGGCCCCATTGGTGGCTGTGTCCCAAAGAGTGTCCGGCAGGCACTGTGTCCAGAGCATTTTCTAAGCAAGACCTTGCTGCTTCCTTGTGCCCACCGTCCCAGAGCCTCTGCACTTGCCACCTTTTATGTCTGGGGAGCAGCGCCCCATTGGAGGGACCTGATTGTATTTTTGGTGCATTTTAAGGAGCCAAGAAGAAACACACAGTTTCTCAAGCAGAGTCAGAGACGGCATAAGGATGGTGACAAGATGGACATATCTATAAAAGATTTGCAAGCTCCTTTTCCCTCTCCGCCTCTTCCAGAGCTCTTAAATATTAGAATTATCGGGTGGATTGGAGCAGAGCTGTGGCTGAGACACCGAGACCTTCGTTGGGTCTCCTGTAAGCTGTGGATTTGACTGTCATCTCAGAATTTAACAGATGGGCTCCCTTATAAAGGGAGGGAACACACTGGGGAGAGTGTCAAAAAGATCACACTCCAGGTTCTGGATGGATTGGGGACAAATGAAAGAGAGCTGTGTGTGTTCACGTAACGAACGTTTATTTTCTTTCCCTTCGATTCCAGGGATCCTCTTGAAGTCACGTTTATTCCTTGTGCCCTTAGATAAAGTGCTACACAGTAAGTTTCATTCAAGGAGCCGAATTTTTAATCGCCCTTCCATACACATGCATCTTTAATGTGGAGTGGGGTTTTTGTATCGTCTGACCCCTTGGAACTGTTGATTTTTTGGCAGAAATTCCTCAGACTTCACATTACTCAGATAACTCAGGAGTTTTTCAGACGTCAGCAGTGACTCTGAAAAATTGGTTCACTGTATCCAGATCACCTCTGGTTCTAACAGCCTGAGAGGTGTGGCTTCTCTTTCTATCCAAATGTTTTGAGACCAGAGAGAACAGAGGGTATTTTATTGATGGTTGGGTTTTCTTTTTTTCACACTCTCAGTAGGGTTTTATTTTGTTTGAGCAATGTATTACACTTTGTATACAGAAATACGCATCACTGAACAATATTTATCTTACTGCAAATATTGCTATCTGCTTAATCATGTACTGGAAAATGTTAAATGAACAGATAAATAAAAGTAGAAATTATTAGACACATAGGTGTATATATGTAATTGTATATGTACATTTCCTTTCCTTCCAGTCTCGTCACACTCTAGATATTCTCTCTCGTTTATCAGTTCTTTTTCTTTTTAATCTTCTCAAATTTTCGGGACAAAATACTTGCTGTTTTGCAAATAAGAAGCCAAAGTGTTAGTCCCTGTTTGCTGGGGATTGTCCAGCTTTGATCCATGGTTTTAATAGGAAAGGAAATTTGGTGTTTTGAACTGGGGCAGATATCTGACATTGTGCACGCGTGCGTGTGTGTGTATGTGTGTGTGTGTTTCCCCAGAAAACAAAATATCCTTAAGAATATCTCTGTAGTCAGGAGCTTCCTTCTCACCCGGAGCTATTTGTAGTCAGTGGGGCCATAAATCTGCATGCACAAAGAAAAAATGCACGGTGCCCACATCATTGGACTGCATAGGGTGCATGGTGTAAGGGCTGACCTCCTCTCTGTCTCTTGGTGAACACTGCCCTGTCTTGTCACTTAGGAGGATGCTCCCTGTTTTCTTTGCATTTCCCCCATTTCTGTGGACCCTGGTCCCCATCTATCAGAACCAACAAGAAAATACCTTGGGGAAAACTAAAAGTAAAACATAAGCTTAACCCCAACAAAACCCAAGTTCAAAGGAAAAGGCGTGGGAGCAGGAGAAAAAAGTCGTAGGTAATGTGTGCCAGGCCCCAGCGCCCAGGAAAGAGACCGTTACGTGTCCTTGCGTCTGACACAGATGGGTTCAGGTCAGGCTCTGCTCTTTGCCATCTCCTTGACCTTGGGCAAGTCCTTCTGCTCTGCTCCTCTGAAAGTCCGGGCTCCCGCAGAGGGTCATGTGAGGATGAAATGTACTGATACATGTGAACTGCTTCTGGGGCCTGGCACGTGAAAATGCTCCAATGTGAGCTGTTGTTCTTGAAAAGAAAGTCTTAGTATGTTTGGAAATAAGCCATTTTTTTGCGATTATTTATTTTCCCATGGAAAGTCGGGTTTGAGTGAAATCCAGGGCAGGAGAGTAGATCCATCGCTTGTGTGTGTCCCAGCCTTGCAGCAGGATGGAATGTGGTCGAGGGAGGAGCACTAATATTTATTGAGTGCCAGCTGTATGCCAAGCCTCCTTTAGATGTTTTGCATACATTGTTATTAAGGTGCTCCCCCTGATTGCACGGCAGGAGTAACGAGGACTTTGCGGTTATTACCTTACCGTCTCAGTGAATCTCCCCGGCTGTGTGGGATAGGACTGTTGCTGGCCCCATCTCGGAGATGAGGGAACCGGCTCAGAGAGGCAAAGCAGCTTGCTCACCGAGAGTGCAGAGCTGGGGGAGCAGCAGAGCTGGGATCCAAACCCAGGTCTGCCTTATTCCAGTCGACCTACGGGTTTCTGAGCGCTGTGTCTGCGCAGTTCTTTGAAAAACTCCAAACGCAGCCAAATGATTCCTGAAAGTCTTCATACCGCCTTTCTCCCTTCTTACTGCAGATTTCCAAAAATGTGCCAACCCTAGAAAAAGGAGCAGATAGGCAGTTTTCGTGGAATCAGACCCCTAAATAATGACACAAATAGGGAGTAATAATAATAGTAATGAGTCCTTATAGGGCAGTTATAATGTGCCAGGCACCGTTTGAAGCCCTTCTTATGCATTAACTCCTTTATTCCTTTAGCAAATGTGTATTCTAGCTGCCACAGACAACAGTCCTGGAGCTTACTATAACCAGGCCCTGTCCTGGGTGTTTTACAAGTGTTAACTCATTGAAACCTCACACTACGGAGGAAACTGAGGCAGAGGAAGAAACTTAAGCAGCTTTCCCAGGGTCGGTTATAAATGGCAGAGCCAGGATTTAAACCCAGGCAATCAGGGCTCTTAACCTCTCTGCTCTACACCCTCCCTCTTATAAGCAGCTTGCGAAGGTCCCTAACCTTAGAACCGCAGAACTCATTTAAGGAGGCACGTAGGTAGTTGATTCAGTCAGGAAGCCCAGCCCCCAGCACAGGATGTTATGGTCCTGGAATGGAAGGTATCGCCTGATACTGAAATATGCAGCGTACATACGAGGGTGGAACTGGAACTGCTGAGTTGGCCGGAGGAAGGAGTTTTGAATTCAGCTCTCTCTAGCCAGGAAGGAAGGAGGGTGCTCTTCAAGGCTCCTGGGCCAGTGGAAACAGCCTTTCATTCATCCTCAGTGGGCTTCCTGCTTCTCCACCTGCCCAGTTCAGCTGCTCTGTGGTTCTCTCCGGAGGAGCCCATGAGGAGCCCCCCAAGAGCCTGGGGGAAGCAGGGAGGTATCTCTAAGAACTCACAGGCCGATTGTTTTGTGGGCACTTCCTTCCGCCTGCAACAGAAACTACCCGTTTGCCCACAGATACTCATCAGGTTGTGCCCCTCTGATCCCCGTGGTTAGGGTTGCCTCCTCCCCCACTGAAGGTGTTGAAAAGAGGGCGCCAGGGAGGGTGGATGGGTGTCACCTTAACTGGCTCAACGCTGTCGTGAACAGGGAGACTGGCATTGTTAGAATCAGGGCCTGGGAGCCCAGACCCCCAGCCGGGTGGGGCAGAGGGGGCCCAGAAGGGCATTTCTTGAGTCTCTTTTGGAGGAGGAGCTCGCCCTCCAGGGCCCTCTGTGGACAGGGAAATGGGTTTGTTCTGTCTCTGGCCTGGTTTGTCCCAGCCCAGATGACTGCTGGCTTACCTGGAAATCTAACCCAGGCTAATGTGTCTGTGGATGCTAATGACTAGCATTTCTCCTCCCAGCTAATCCTTTCCTGTAATCCTTGGCCACGAGCAACATTGATTAAGCCCGAAGGAGTCAAGTTCACGGGGAGAGATGTATGCAGCGGTCCCTTACTCATGGGGCACAGACATTGTAACTGTAATGCTAACAGTGGGGAGGGTGAGGAGGATTTCTCTCCGTTGAAAGTTTACCTTCTACCAGATGCTGTAGGAAGGCGTGATCTTCGGGATTCTTACAACGTGCTTCACGTTAAAGGTGATTCGTCTCCTCTCTGCTTTACTGATTACAAGTCATAAAAACTAAGGCAAGAAGTCGGATAAAGGTTGAACAGCTGAGAAGTGGTCAGTTATAGGGATTGAAGGCTGGTGGTGACTCCACAGACTACGTTCCTGGTCTCTGTCCAATTCAGTAAGTCCCTTGGCCCACCCTCCCTCCCCTCCCATCTGTTCATTCATAAGTGCAGATGCGCTTACATCCATCCACCTATCCATGGACCCATCCATTTATACGTGCGTGCGTCCATCCATATGTCCGTCCGTCCATCCATCCATCTACCCATCCTCCACTCCAGCAGTGAGAGCCTGCCAGGCACTGTGCCCAGCACTGGCACAACCTTCATGAACAGGACAGATGTGCCCCCTGCCTTCAGGAGGACCAGCCCAGCAGGGGAAGGGTTGGGCCGTTGCTGCTACTCAGAGGTTCCTTTCACATCCTAGCCAGATGCACTGCCGGTCTCGCTTCCCCAGAGTGGCCTCGTGGACGCAAGAGGAAGGTGTCCTCTGCACAGCAACAGTGTGATTCAGGGGCCTGGAAGCCCTCAAGGCTCCCAATGCCCCCAGACTGCCAGACTTGAGGTCTAGATTGCTCCACTCATGGGGCTCAGGCTCTTCTTACAGCTTAATAAGGAGCCTGGGGATGAGCAGTGAGCTGCCTAAGGTTTGCAAGGGGAGCAGGGCCTAGGAGGCCTGTCATGTGATGGTGAGGGTGGTGCCGGGGCAGGGCTCTGACATCTGGAGTTCACAGCCCATCTCTGCCCTTCATACCTGATGCGTTACTTCACCTCTGAGGGGCTCAGTTTCCTCATCTGCGTTGTAGGAGCAAGAAAGGCAACCAGCTGGCAGGGCCTGGTGATGGGCCCCAGCTCTGGCCCGAGATCAGGGTTCCTGTTCTCCTTCCTCTTGCAGCCCCATCATGACAGATGTTTGCAAAAGAGGCCCTCAGATTCATGGCCTGTGGGTAGGTTTGGTTTGGCCCACACTGTAGGTTCAAATAAAAAGGCACCGAAACTTAAGGATTAAGATATGCTGTAAGACCATGGGGATTATGGGCATGCCTTTTAGAAAGTCACGAGATCTGACAGCACTGCGCCCCCATCCTTGCTTGTTTTTCAACTGGCCCAGTGGGGGAGGGGCTGTCCCCGAGACCCTCCAGATTCCTGAGACCCCCACGCCCCCACGCACACACCTGGATCTTTTCTTTCTCCTGTGATGCCTAACTGGCCCCTTTGGACTGCTGAATTTGCAACCTCTGTTTAGAAGATCTCCGTGTTCACTGTGATGAGCCAAAAATAAGTGTCTGTGGTCACCTTTCAATTATCCCCATGTGGTTTATTCACAGCACTTACTTACCTCGACTGCTTTTGCTTCCCCTGGGCATGATGGAGGTTTCCTTCCCTCCCTCGCTGCTGCTCTGTACCCAGAAGATGCAAATTCTCACAAGGATCAGGCCATTGTGAAGGCAGTGTCCTCAACAAAAATAGACCCATGCGTTCTACAGTTTGGTTAACGGTTTCCCCTTTGTTGGGCATGCGGCGAACACGCTGTTTTGAATTGTCTGCCTTCTACTTCATGTGCTCCCCCAACCCTGCCCCACAATAACACGGTTCGGGATGTGGAGAGTTGTCAGAGAGCTGGTCACAGCAGGTGGAAGACTGAAACATTCTGAAACACTGTGGCTTGGCTTCCAGCACTGTCAGGGACACAAACTGTCACTTTCAGTCACTTTCATCTTTTTGTGCCTTGTTGGGTGAATATTTTTAAAAATTGTAATACTATGTAGTTCTTTAAATGTGCATTAGGGAAAATTGAAATGACAACTTGGGGCTCTTAGCGCTTAGCCTGCAAGTAAAGTGGCATTTGAGAGAAGTTGGTTAAACATAATGAGCATGCATGAGTAATAGTACCAAGCCCTAATTCTAATCCTAATCCTGGCCTCGGTTTGGATGGCGAATGACTGAGGAGGGGGTGCCAGAATGACCAAAGTTTGGGAAACGTTGGGTTCCCCAGTTTGAAGATACTCTGCTCCTTTGGTCAGCAGTGGTGCCATTTTGTTCCGATGTTTGAGTAGAGAGGATTTCAGTGAGATGTTAGGAAGAACTGTGCCCTGGGTCTGAGTGGCAGTCACAGTTATGGGGCCCTCTCTTGATGGTCTTGGCTGCTCTCTCCATCGCTCCTACAGTGATGGGGCTCCTCCGGCCCATCTTCTAGACTTGGGTCTGGACCCTTCATGTGCATCTCTTGGATTCATGAGCGTTCGCTTCATGTTGACTGTGTCCGTGAGTCCCCCATGTGTTGCACCTGGAATTAACCATGATGAATGAGTTCCCAGATGGGCCTGTAATGACTCTGTTAACTTAACCCCGAATCAAGACTCGCCTGCTCAGAACCCGGGGAACAGAACTGCATTGCAACCCAAACAGCAATTCAAAAGGGCAGTGGAGACAGCTAATCATTTTATAATGAGCAAGGAGACAAGCAATAAAAACAGAGCCCAAGGACAGCATGATAATTTCGCAGAGTCTTAGCACTCAACTGGGCTCACGTTAATAAAATAAACAAATGTTTTTGGTGGTGGAGAGCTAATGTATACATTATTTAAGGATAGTATTAAAACCAGATTAGACGGATCAAGTAATCCAGGGGTTACCTCATTAAGCATCCTCTCTTTGGGGATGTGGGAAAGTTGTTCTCTTTCTGTTTTTTTTCTTTCCTTGTGAAATGGGGCTTTATTAATTAGAGATGTAATGGGAAATCTTTTTTTTTTTTTCCCCCAGACTAGTGGCTGTTTCCTGTTTATTTTTTAATGTAGGACCATGCTTTGCAGATGTTCTCTTTGAAATAAAAGCCTATTCATTGTCTCTCTTTCTCTCTCTCTTTTATCCCCAGCTCAGACCAGGCAGTTTATAAAAGACACAAACAGAGAACCCCATTTGCTTGTCATCAGGCGGTTACAGAAGATTCCATTTCTGATGTAAAATACTCTCATTACCTGCTTTTTCCCTTAGTCCTATTCAGGAATAGTTTCTGAATTGTTACATCTGAATCCTTCTTGTCTAGGAGACGAGGTGATGACAGTGACCAGGGTAGAAGAGGTGATGTGGAGGTGAGGTGCATTCACAGAAAACGGCCGGGTTCACAAGTGGGCACAGCCTGGATTGACTTCTTAGGTCCAGGGGTTGACTGCTATTTTGGCTTTCTTTTAGGGTGAAAAAAATCATGTGGAGCCAACCAGCTCTCCTTCAGAGAGAGAGCAAGCGGTATGAACCCCCAACAAAAGCGGACATGAGAAAGTACCGAGGGGGCAAACCTCACTTCCCGTGGGCTGGGTCTGGGCTGCAGCTGGAGGAATGGCAGCCCTGGGTTCGCGTCCTCCTCCTTCTTTGTTAAAAAAAATTTAAATGACTGGCCAACATATAAACATCAGTGATTTCAAGTAAAAATTGAATTTGGAGTTCCTATTTAAAAATTGGAAATTCTGGGGGCGCCTGGGTGGCTCAGTCCATTTTAGCATCTGACTCCTGATTTCGGTTTAGGTTGTGATCTCAGGGTCGTGAGCTCGAGCCCCTGCATCGGTGTGCTGGGCGTGGAACCTGCTTAAGATTCTCTCTCTCTTTCCTCTCCCTCTGCCCCTTCCTCCCTCTCTCTAAAAAAAGAAAAAAAAATGTGTATTTCTGGTCTTCATTACCAAAGAAGCACATGTTTGGGGGAGGGCAGATGGGGCTGCCCCTCTACCTAGGGTCCCACTTCCCGGTTTGCCTGGGAGCCCACCCCTCGATGTTGCTTATTTGTGTGACCTGAAAGACTGCTGTTAGGATACGAGTTTTCAACTCTCAAAATAATGAGGAGGAGGAGGAGGATGGTGAGAGTCACTGCTGTTATGTATTAACTGTGCTAAGCAGCACCTCCTGGGTTATCTTGCTGAATTGTTGACGTCCACTTCATGACATTGTCCCCATTCACAGATTGGGGACCCTGAGGCACAGAGTGAAGAATTGCCCAAAGTCACAGAGCAGCAGACTTGCACTTTGAACTCGGGCAGGGTGACCAGGGAGCCCATACAGTGCGTGTGTGCGTGCGTGTGTGAGTCACACTGAGTGTTTTCCCAGAGCAGTTGTGGTTGGGAATTCTTGCGAATGGCCCTGCGAGAGGGTTGGCACTGGTTGTCCGCCCATTGCTTGGATGGAAGCATCAGGACCCGGCGGTGGGTGGGTTGTCACCCCGTGTCACCACCGCCAGGGAAAGTGCGAAACATGCCTCTTTACAGAGGACGGGCCCTGGTGAGCTGGGCATCTGGTAGAAGTCCCGTCACCAAAGTTCCCGCCGACCTGGCCCACGGAGCGATGCAGGGGTGGTAGCCTCCACCCTGCCCCACTAGTCTTGGAGCGGTGAGGGAGCATTTATAGGATAATATTTTGAGAAGTTGCTCATTTGTATTAGAATAATTACAGCGGTAATTATAAGCACAGCTTTTAGTGAGACTCGGCTGCTGACTCTAAGAAGAAATAATGAACTGCCTATTCCCTCGGAATCACACGGAAGCCAGGCCTGGCCTTCCTCCTTTGTGTGTGTCCAGCACGGGCTTCACTGCAGGTTGGAGGCCCTGCGTGTTGCCAGATGCCGTTTCTGTTAACGGGATTGATGGCAGATTTCCATGCGAGGAGGGGCAGGGAGTCAGGTGAACAGCGTCTTTCCCCACAAACACCCAGGGAAACAACCTGACCGGAGTCTGAGGTTGGCGCGCTCCCTTGAACCGTGGAACACACCTCCGTCTAGAAGCAAATGTGGTAACACCTAGAGGGATGGAGACTCACATCTGCCCCTTATTAAATACTCTAGCCTCGGCCGATGCCTAGCCATAGGAAAGGACTCTTGGCTAATGTAACAGGACAGCTGTGATTCTCTTTACACTTCTGTTTCTGAAGCGCATTGAGTGGGCCTGCCTTGACTTTAACAACTCGCGAAGTTTCTCTTGAAATAGAACATACGGGGCGCCTGGGTGGCTCAGTTGGTTAAGCGGCTGCCTTCGGCTCGGGTCATGATCCTGGAGTCCCGGGATCGAGTCCCGCATCGGGCTCCCTGCTCGGCGGGGAGTCTGCTTCTCCTTCTGACCCTCCCCCCTCTCATGCTCTCTCTCTATCTCATTCTCTCTCTCAAATAAATAAATAAAATCTTAAAAAAAAAAAAAAGAAATAGAACATACATACCCAAAAGTGCACAAATCATAAAATGCGCAGGTCCACCAGTGGCCATGCTCCTGTGACCAGGACCCAGATCCAGAGCACAGAGCCTGACAGCTCGCTGCCCGTCCACATCCTGCCAAGGTTCTTCTCCTTCCCACTTCCAGTCCCCACATCTCCTGGGCAACCCTGACTTCTGACCCCATAGGTTACTTTTGCTTCTTTTTAGAAACAGAATCACGGGATCTGTACAACTTGGTCCCTGGTTTGTTTTGCTTAGCATTATGTGAGATGAGATTATGTGAGATTATATCAGACATTGGCCAACTCCAGCCCTCGGGCCAGATCCAGGTTGCCAGTTTCCACGTGGCCTGTGGGCTGAGAATGGATTTCACATTTTTAAGTGGTTGGGGGAGAAAAAATATCAAAAGAAGAATAACATTTCATGGCATGTGAAAAGTATATGAAATTGAAATTTCAGGGTGCATAAATAAAACTTTATTGGAACACAGCCATGTCCAATTCATTTGCGTACTGGATGTGGCTGCTTTTTTGCCCTGTAAAGGCAGAGTTGAGTAGTGTGGACAAAGGCCATGTGGCCCCCAAAGCCCAAGACCTTTACTATCTGGTAAAATGTTGGGTGGTGACTCCGTGTCTACATCGTGTCGCGTGTTTGTCACTGTTCATCACATGGTTGTGTTGTATTGCATTGTGGGATATACCACGATTTACATATCCATTGTGTTTATGGGCCTTTGGAAATTCCCAGTTTGGGACATAGCACTGCCATGAGCATTTTTGTGCAGGTCTCTTGCTAAACAGATAGGTTTGGTAAACATTTCTGTTCGGTACGGACCTAGGAGGAATTGGTTTAAGCACTTTTTTTTTTTTTGGTTTTGTTTTGAACGGGTTGATTTTGACAAACATACTTTCATTTGGAAGTCTTACTTTTCCTGCTTGGTGATACTTGCGTGTGCTGAAACTCTGGACCCAGGCTTACTCTCCAAAGAAGTAATTAGTCTTGCAAAACAGAGGGTCAGTAGAACCGCAGTTCATTAAGCGTGTGCTGTTCTTCCAGCTCAGAACCTTCAAGGATGTCGGGAACATGCCTGACATTCACTGCTTTCGCTTGCTTTTGGGAATGGTGCCATCATTTCATTTCTTATGCTGAAGCCATATTGTCCAAATGACTCTTCTCTTTATGCGGCAGAACCAGTCCGGCAGAATTAGGTGAGTTTTTTTCGATGTCACTCTCTGCTTTGATTGACTTCTGTTTATCTCTTCGCTGTTCTGGCTTCCTTGCTGGGAAGCAGATGGATGCAGCTCTGCATCCCCAATCAGATCTCAAGCCCCCAGTAGCATGTGTCATTTCTCATTGAAACACCGTGCTGAGATGGCCCTTCGGGGACGGTCGACATGGCACGTGGGCCACAGCCTTGGAGCTGAGACTCCCCCTGAGGAGCGGCCTCCGTGTGCCCCCCGATCAGCATTGTTGAGCAGCGCGGGTCCTTCCTGCGTCAGCTCCTGCAGGCTCGGCCCTCCACCTGCCACCGTCCCACCTCTGCAGGCAGAGGTCCTCCCAGGGTCGGGAGGAGAGGGCCAGGATTCCCCGGGATCTACCCATCGCGCAAGTTTGCTTGGCACTGCCTGAAAAATGACTGAATGTTCTTTCTGGGGCTTGTCGGAAGAGCCCGGTCAGCTTCCTTCCCTAGCCGGCCCGCTCTCCCCAGGAGTCAAGTCCTGCTTGTCTTAGGAGCCTGCTTGCTGCCTGTGCCCTGTCCGATGAACACACTTCAGGTCACCAGAGGAGACTGTCTGCTGCTCTTTTAATATTCCTTTGAGAAGAAAGCTGGACTCCGTGGTGAAGGGGTTTGCGTCCACGAAACCCGGTCTCAGCTGTAATTTAATGTGATATCTGGCTCCGTCTCTGGCAGGCTCAGATTTAGTCTTTAAAATGGGGCGGCGGAGCCTCAGTGCCATCGTGGGTATGATTCCTGGCTGTGGAATTCCTAGATTGGAGCAACTTAATCCTTAAATTTTGGCAGTTCTGGGTCTCCCACCAAGTTAATGGTTCGCTTACCTTCTTCTTTACGAAGGTAGGTGTGCGTGTGTGTGAGTCGATGTTTATTCTAGGGGATGGCCTTTTCTTTTCAAACACTGTTGTCTAGATGTGCTAACATCCTGATTAAAATCCACAGTTAATTTGTCTCAAAAGAAACGTAATAGATTTCAAAAGTAGAAATCTTTCAGGCCTCATTCATACAATAATAAGATATATTTAAAACTAGCCTCTCAGAGGCAATCACTTAGAGATTTAAACAAACAAACCTCTTCTAAATAACTCATAAATCAGGGAAGAAACCAAATCTGGGATTTCTGATCGTAGGGTTATTAATGAAAATGAGAATACTTTTTATCAAAACCTATGGGATGAGGTTAACGCTGGGCCCAGAGGAAAATTTATAGCTTCTTTTCTTTTTTGAGAGAGAGAGAAAGAGTAAGCTGGGGCGGGAGGGCGGGGGAGAGACAGAGGAGGGAGAGAGAGAAAGAGAATGTTTAGCTGGCTCACGCCCGGTGCAGAGCACCACGTGGGGCTCATCTCATGACCCTGAGATCATGACTTAGAGCTGAAATCAAGAGTCAGGCACTGAACCGACTGAGCCACCCAGGCGCCCTTGTAGCCTATCCAAAGCACTTTAGCTTTTGACATTAAACGTGAAAGATTAAAACGATTAATACGAGAGTCCACTTTTTATTTTTATTTATTTATTTATTTTGAAGATTTTATTTATTTATTTGACAGAGAGAGACACAGCGAGAGAAGGAACACAAGCAGGGGAAGTGGGAGAGGGAGAAGCAGGTTTCCCGCCTAGCAGGGAGCCCTATGCGGGGCTCGATCCCAGGACTCTGGGATCATGACCTGAGCCGAAGGCAGACGCTTAACCACTGAGCCACCCAGGCGCCCCTGTTTTTATTTTTGAACTCATTGAGAACAAACCGAAAGAAAGTAGGAAAGGGACGTAAATGAAAATAAAACCAGAAATTCATGAAACATGACGTAAGTGCGGAGGCGTTACGCCATGAGATCCTCTAACGACTGGCCAGCACAAAACATTAGTCTGGTTCCTCCTGGGGTTGCAGTCGGTGAATGCGCAGCAGGTTCCTCACTCCCAGTGGTTGCTCATTGCTTCTGCAGAGGCTGGTTGAGCGGAGGAAGCAATGGGGAGGAGTCCCTGCAGTTTCATGGTATCCAGGCGGGTGGGTGAGATATTATCTCTTGAGGCAAAGCAAACCTTGCATCCTTTTTTCCTACTGACCTCCTTCCTCATGAATAATAAGGCTGCTAGGTCATGTTCTGTAGAATCCGAGGACTCTCTGCTGGTACCCAGTGAGCTCTGCCCCCAGATGTGACGCCTGCCTGGGGTCACGTAAAGCCAGCCTTCTCCTTGTCCTGGAGTTACCTGCTTGGGGGGGGCGGTGCTGGAGAGTGCTCTCTGGGCAGACGGGCAAGAGGCTTCGATCTCACTAAGCACGGAGCTGGCTGCTCTCCAGCAGAAAGGGGACGTCAACCTGCTTAGCTGGGGGTTGACTTTGGTGGCCTCCCCGCAACGTCCATTGGCCATCCCCCAGGCATCGTGTGCTAGAACTCTGACACGAGAACACAGCTGTACAGATTTGCCCAGGGCATTCAGCCATACTTACTTATTCATTCAACACAGGTGCCTGAGGCCTGCTGTGTGCCAGGCACTGTGCTAGGAGCAGTGAGTAAAACGGGGTCCCTGCCCATCTGTAGGTCATGTTCTGGTGGGGGGGACCATGAGTAATGGAGGAGAAGGGGTCATCAGGGCAGGCTTTGCCGAGGAGGTGACATTTAAGATGAGACAACTAGGAGGTGGTCAGGCATGGACGGGGGGAAGGGAGAGGGGGACAGAGGGTGACCTTCCTGAGCCCAGAGCAGGGCCTGCAGTAGCCTCCTGCCACTGTCAAGTGCTCTCTCACCAAGGTTCCCTGCAGCTCTGTTTGTGGGTGCATCGTCCCCGTTTCCAAACTTGGCTTCGACCTACTGTGATTTGGAGGCGGAACTCAACAGATGAACGAAGTTGACCACCAATGGTACGAAACTGTTCTGTTTCCAGTGGCCTTCTCGGCTGTGGCGGGCCCCCCACCTCCCAGAGAAAACACGCCTACCATTGCAGGGGGGGGGCTTTTCCGAGCGCCCCCTGCCCCTCCAGTAGGAGGAGCCCTTTCCCTCCCTTCGCCTCCGGATCAGAACGCACCTGTCCTGAGTCCCGTTCGATAGTGGCGCCCTGCCCGCCCCCCCCACCCCCCAGCCAGGTGGCGTCGCCCCACAGAGATGGTGGAGGAAAGGGACTGCTGGCCCCAGGCCCGGTGACAGTGTCTGCTCTGGCTGTGCCGTGCTGGGATCGCTTACGCGCTTTCCAGGGCAGGTCTGGACTTCCAGGAGCCGGGACTGCTGGGCACCAGCCCCTGTTTTGCATCTTGCTTTGTGTGGCTTTGGGTGGCCTGTCAGGGCGTCTCTGTTCCCATCTTTAAAATGGACTAAGTGATTTCTAGGGGGTCTCTTATGATCCTCGGTTTTAGGTCTTTTGTGGTCTTGGGTGCCCAAGTTACACACACCTTTCCTCCTCCCACCTGTGACCTGCACCTCACGGAGGGAGCTCTTGGGAGCCTTACAACCTTCTCCGTGTGTGCAGGTGGTTGTTCTGGCATGGTTGTGTGCAGAAAAGGGCCTTATGCCCCCCGGAATTCACCCCCTTCTCCCTGATGATAAATTCCGGTCTCTTAAGACCTTATTGATGTTCCCCATTACCGTCACAGTGGTTCTCTGATCTGCTGACTCGATCAAAGGACCCCCGGTGCTAGAACATTGAATGGCAACTTAGTAGTTGCATAGTAGTTGCTCAGTTAATGTTTTCATTTCCTTTGGAAATTGCATGAGAGATGAGATGAAGAGATGATCTAAAAGCCAGAGCTACGGAGCCCTGCTTTAAAATGATATTTTAAAGATCCAGAGGCCAAAGATTTCTCTAGAACTGGTTACAAGGTTTCTTCTCAGCTCCCCCACCTTGGGGTTCACTGTGTGTTGTTGGTACCTGATACAGAGGTCTGTGCATGAGGACGCTGATGATCATGCACAGTAATTATAATAATAATAGCAGGGACCATTTAGTAATCACTCACCATGGGCCAAGCATTTTCCTCTTAATGCTTCCCTGTGCTGTGAGCATTGTTGAAGTCACTGTTTTGTGGAGGGAGGAAGTGGGGCACAGAGAGGGGAAGTAACTCCCCCAGGGTTGCACAGCTGGGAAGGGGCAAATCAGAGCGCATGCTCCTAACCACCCCATGTTACCTAACGCGCAGCCCGATTGGCTGGAACCAGGTGGACCGGGGGAGGGTCCTCTCTCCCAGCTTCTGGCCCTGCCCCTACCCTCCTGCCTGTAGGGGAGGCCTCCCCAGTCCCAGGCCTGGCAGGCCTCGAGTCTCCTCCTGCCCTCTTGGGCTCTCCCATCCTCCAAGCCCACAGACAGGGCAGGCGAGAGGCTGACTGCTACTGTCGCAGGAGACTTTACCCAGGCTGGGGCTGCAGACCGTGCCCTCCCCCTCCCCCTCCCCCTCCCCCGGGCACGCTGGCCAGCCCCACACAGATGCAGCTGGGGAGCAGAGCGGGAGGGGAAAGGAAGGGGGAAAAAATCTCAAGCAGACTTGGCGCTGGGCACAGAGCCTGACTCGGGGCTCCATCCCACAACCCTGAGGTCATGACCTGAGCCGAAATCAAGAGTCAGATGTTCAACCAGCTGAGCCACCCAGGCGCTCCAGCAGGTGGATTCAGAGGCTGGGCTGCCTGCGTTCAGATCCCAGCTCTGTCACTTACCAGCTGTGTAAGTGTAGGCAAGTTAGACGAAGTCGCTGTGCCTCAGTTTCTTCATCTGTAAAACGAGGGGGTAATGGTGTCTATCTCAGAGGGTCGTTGGGAAAAATAAGTGAGTGGATACAGGTAATTCATTTAGCACAGGGCCTGGACACATATTAAGGACCATAAAGTGCTTGCTAGTGTTATTACTTTTAATCTTTGTAGGAAGAGGAGGAGAAGGAGGAGGAAGGGAAGGAGGAGCTAGAAGGTGGGGCTGTCTGGTTCTCCTTCCTTCCTCCGTCCGGGGTGCTAAGGGACAGGATCCTGTTCCCAGTGAGTAGCCAGTCACGTGACCTCTTCATACCCACTTCCTCACCTAAAATTAAGGTAGAGATTGTAACAATGATCATAATTGACCTCATTTTTAGCTGCATATTTTTCCTGTGTAGTAAATAGTATTTCCAAGATCCAGGATGAATTTTACCAATTGGTGTGTACATTTCCTTAATGCTTTCTCACACACCCCATTGCCCCCAGACTTAGGAAATCGGTGATGCCTCTGGCAAGCCACGGGGTCTTAGAAGTAAGTAAAGAGGCCGTGGTGTCTGTGATGGAGCCAGCTAGGCACTGAGTGTTTTTATAGGTGCCGTTTTATGTAATCCTTACCACAGCCCTGGGGGAGGGGCAAGTTCTGTTACTCTCCCATTTTTCAGACATGGAAGCTGAGGCTGAGAGAGAGCAAAGGTGGCTTGCAGGGAATCACGCCTGTTTAACCGGCAGAGCTCGTGCTCGACCCCTTGTGGGTCCGACGTCAGACCCTGAAAGTCTTTCCCCAGGGTGTCAGGTAGCATCCTTCTTCTCCCCGAGATATGAGAACATATTCCTAAAGACTGCCTTAAGTGTTTTGGAGGGAAAAAAAAAAAAAAAACTAATGGTGGTCTTAATGGCTCATAAACCCCTGCCAAGTAGCAAACATTCTTGACCATGAACTTGGCAGGGTGACAGCATGTCTGGGAGACCCTCACAAGTCATGCTTTCTAGAGAACACAATGTTTTTGGAGCCCGAAGCATTTTATAAAATAACGTGGGATTCATCCCAGAGCCTGGCACTGGGTCTGGAATTCTTGAGCCGTTTTCCAGTTGGATTAAACCGAGGTCAGACGTTCTGCCCCCAAAGCCCAAAGTGAGTCAGGCAGCCCCTGGCTATCGGGACCCTCCCGGGCTCTGGGCACCTAGGGGCCTTCCCCATCCCATCTCTCCACTCAGGGTCGAGGTGGCTAGTGGTTGGCAGGCCCTGGGGGTCTTTGGGGAAGGGAGGAAATGAACAGTGGGCTGCTTGACAGCTTAGAGCAGGGCCGTTGGGCAGAGTCCAGAAATTATCTTGCGAACAGTGACAGTCTGTGAGTTTGTGGGAAGCGAGGTCATGAATAATTGATTGCTGCTAACTGAGTTATGGAAACCATTTTCAGAAGATTCCAATTTGTAGGCTCCCCGAGAGAGGGAGAAGGCAAGCATGAGGACTCCCTTGTCCTTTGAGGCCAAGGGACATTCCGAGGCTCCTTTTTGTTTGCCCAGTGACGTTGGCCATGGCTCCTGGGCTTGGAGGAGGCACGGGCTGCCATGAGCCCTGTGGAGGGGCCGCCTGAGGGGTGGCTGGGGAGGGCTAGCCTTGGTTCTCATTGGGCTGTTCCCCATTGAGGGTTGGTTGAGCTTCCCTTCAGATCGTCTCAAATTCAGAGCAACTCCCTGGGTCTTTAGAAGGGTTACATGGGAATGCTTGTAACCTCCCATGTTCCCACCTCCCTCCCGCCTGTAGAACCAGGAGCAAGCGTGGAAGGAGCACTGTGCTTTCTGAACTTGACATTCTGGGGCCTGTGTAGCTCACCTCGTTTCTAGAAGAGGCAGCATTGCCTAGTCATTAGAAACTGAGGCCTAGAATCCTGGAATCCCTTACTGTTTGTATGAGCTCAGTCCAGTCATACTATCTTTCTGCCTCAATGTTCTGTCTGTAAAGTGGGAATGACCGTGGTCCCAACTTCGAATGGTTATTGCAACGATTAAGTAAATTTGTTTTTAGGGGCGCCTGTGTGGCTCAGTTGGTTGAGGGTCTGACTCTTGATTTTGGCTTGGGTCTTGCTCTCAGGGTTGTGGGATCGAGCCCCGCATCGGGCTCTATGCTGGTCATGGAGCCTACTTGAGATTCTCTCTCTCCCACTGCCCACCCCCCAATTAGTGTGCACTCTCTTTCTAAAAAACAGACCAAAACAAAACAAAAAACCACACATTTTTAAATATAAAAATAAATATATGCCAGATTTAAAAAAAAAAAAAGCTGCTGCTTTGATCTCCAGTCCCCTTACCAGCCCCGAGGGGGTGAGGCAGGATGAGAACGGATGCATAGATGGGGTGAGACAGGCAGAAGAGATTCCGTGTGGTTCTAGAAGCCACACCGCTGGTTTAAAGAGGGGTCTACCCTCTTTAGTGGAAAGGCCTGGGTCCATCTCCTGATGCCATCATGGAGCAGCCGTGAAACTGCTCAGTGCCGCCGGCCCATTTGGAGCCCCGGTTCCTCATGTGCCAGATGGGATGATAACATCACCTCCCACATTGAGCAGTGCGAACAGTAACGATCATTCATTCCTCCATTCAGGACATACTTACCGAGTGCCTCGCACCTGTCAGGTACTAAGAGCTGGAAATCTATCTGGACAAAACTGTCCCCTGCCTTGTGGTGTTAACATTCTAGAGGGGGAAGGCGGATAATCAATAATAAATGTTTTAATAAATACACGAACAAACGTTCTAGAGCAGAGATGGGCAAACATTTTCTGGAAAGGGCCAGATGGTGAATGTATTGGGCTCCACGGGCCATATTGTCCCCATCACAATGACTCAGCTCTGTCCCTCAAGTGTGAAAGCAACTGGGCACAGTCTATAAACAGATGGCCATACCTGTGTTCCAATAAAACTTTATTTACAAAAGCGGGCAGGGGGCCAGGCGTAGTTCATGGGTCCTGGTGTGCTGACGCCTGAGCTCGACGAGAGGAGCAGAAAGTGGTCAGGGCCCTAAGAAAGCAAACCCGGCCTGCCAGCAGGTGACTTGAAAGTGCAGCTCTAAGGGATGCCACGTGTGGAGAGGTGCGCGTGCATGCGTGTGTGTTGTGTACGCGTAGCTGTGCTCTAGCCGGCTGAGCCATCTTAGGAGCAGGGCGTTCAGGTGTGGGCATGAGGCATCCTCGGAGAACAGGGAATGGAGAGGAGGTTGGTGGTGTGTCTCAGGGCCTGTCCTTCCCTGCTCACCATCTAGGAAGCATGGTGGCTATGAATGTGCTGACCCCAGGATCCGTACTAGCCACCAGGGCCTCTGTCTGGAGCAGGGAGAGGTTTTTCTTGGGCCTTCAGGGACCAGAAGTGAGGGCTACTTTCTGGGATGTGTTTGAACTTCGTGGGTGCAGCGCTGGCCTTGACCAGAGCTTTTTCTGCCTTTGGTTCTCCTTTCTCCCTGTTCCTTACCCCAGCCTACCCGTGGCCCCCCTGTGTCTCTGACCCCATGTTTCTAAACAAAACATGGACTCCTTCCCCATATTTCATCCCTGAGGGAATCAGGAGTCCCTAGCTCATAGTCAGTTGCCCACAGACCCAGCAGAAGGTTTCTGGCACCTTCTCTTCCTTCTCAGACCTGTGAGAGGGCCTTGCTTACCTCCACCGTATAGGTAAACCTTATGGGAAGACTTGAGTAGATGGAGAATTCATTCTTTTCAGCCGTTTTGTCAGGAAGGTGACGGATGAATCTGATGAAAGAAGAAGGAAAGATAGTGGGAACCAGAAGTCCAGGGCGGGAAAGGAAGGAAGGTCTTGATCCTTCTTGTGAGTTTTCAGCCTGGTCCGGTGGACACTCTGCTTTTAGGCTGCTGCATGGTGCCTTTATGTGTTAGAGAAAAGTGCCCGCCACTCCAGGCAGAGACATGGCTTGGTCAGAAAACAGTGTTTATGCATAAGAAAGGTGTTCCTTCCTCTGAAGAGAACAGCCCTGGATTATGGAGCATGGCTAGATTTCTCCCTCACTGGGAACTATGTGCAGTGCCCAACCTGCACAACTGTACATGGTGGCCTCGTATAGGATGTCACCTGTATTTATTAACAGGTGATCACTTTCCTCTCTCACTTCCAAGCCTAAGGAGCTATTCCAGGTTTCTCATATCTGTGGGTGCTCGCCTACCTAAATTTTCAGTTGGGAGTTGGATCAGACTCTCAGGCATCCCTCGAGAGGCTGACATTGTACAAGACCACCATGAGGTCTGGTGCCTCCCAGAGAACCATCTTCCCACTAGTGTCCAAACTTCCTAAGAGTGCCCCCTCTTTATCCTGTTAAGAATAAACACCGTTTTCATTGTCTGGGGCGCCTGGGTGGCTCAGTTGGTTAAGCGACTGCCTTCGGCTCAGGTCATGATCCTGGAGTCCCGGGATCGAGTCCCGCATCGGGCTCCCTGCTCAGCAGGGGGTCTGCTTCTCCCTCTTACCCTCCTCCCTCTCATGCTCTCTGTCTCTCATTCTCTCTGTCTCAAATAAATAAATAAAATCTTTAAAAAAAAAAGAATAAACACCGTTTTCTTCGCTCCCTTCAGCTGCCGAATTGTGCCCTGGAGAACAAGCGTTTGTGTTTCCTCCGAAAAGGCTCCAAAGGGAGATGAATAAACAAACTGTAAACAGCTGTTTCTCCTCTGGTGACAGGATTCAGACAATAGACCCTCAGAGGCTATTAATCAGTGGCCTTTTCGGCAGCAACTTTGCATCCCGGGGCCGCTGAGGAGCCTCCATGCTGGGTGCGTCTTCCCGAACAAGTCTGGGAGCCTCTCCGCAGAGTCCGGGGCCGGCCTGGTGGCAGCCACGACCTCAGCATGGCCCGCGGGCCGGGTGCACTCTCCAAACAGATGTCCATGCAGCTGCTGGGAAGGCTCCCAGCTTTCCTTGCTGGCACCTCTTGAGAGAGATCCCTGGGTGGGAACGTGGCCTCCCCTGACTCCCCTTTTGTGGTCACCTCTTTCTTTGAAAGTGGACAGCGTGCATTCAAGTACCATTCATCCGACAACTATTTATCGGGTACCTGCTATGGGCCACGCACTATGCTAGGTTCTTGGGCCAAGTCAGTGACCAGCATTTCGTTCAAGAGGTATTTCTTGAGCACCTACTATATGCAGGCACAGTTCTAGATTCTTGGGATACATCTGTGAACGTTTGAAAACAGGTACCCTTCCTTTATCTAGTCATTCCTTCTACTCTTAGTTTCGGAAATATTTACGGAGCATCTACTATGTGCCAGGTAGTGTCCTAGGGACCTGAAGTGAAATGATGAACAAGACGGGCAAGGAGTCTGCTTTGTGTCACAGAGAAGGCGGGGCCATCAGTCGTAAATGTATAAATAGGAGCGGTTTGGGAAGCAGTGCACACTCTCGTGAAAGCGGAAGGGCCGTAGGTGCTGGGCTGACTGCCATGGGCTGGGGCCATCTCGGCTGGGATGATGAGGGAGGCCTCTCAGAGGAGGTGGCACGCGCCCACACCTAAACTTGAGGATCCAATTGGGAGACCCCTTGAGGAAACTGCTTTCCAGGCAGAGAGCACAGCAGGTGCAGAGACTGGACCAAGTTTGGGATTTCAAAAAGGGACAAAAGGCCTGTGTGCTGGGGCATATGGAGGGAGGGAAGCGTGGCCGAGATGCAAGGGAAGGGGAGGGGCAGAGGGGCTTGATTGCATGGAGCTTGGAAACTCGCGCCCGGAGTTCAGATTTCATCCAAAACGTATGGGAAATCCTTGTGGAGCTTAAGGTAGGGAAATGATCGGCGTTGAACTTTTAAAACAATCCCCCTGGTCTAGACATGATGACAAATGCAGCGTGGTTTTCTGGATTGGATCCTGGAACAGCAGAGGTCATTAGTGGAAAAACTGGTGAAATTCAAAGAGAGCCTGCAGTTTAGCGTCTCAGCGAAGGGCACGTGGCAACCGTCTGGACTGTCTGCAACTTTCCTGCAAGTCTGAACTTATTTCAGAACAAAAAGTGTTATTTTCAAGATCCGTCTGGGGACTAGGTGCTAGAGGGAGCCCTGAAAGAAGGTGAGAATCAAGTCGGGGAGACCAGTTAGGGTCTTTCTTCTGAGGTCATCCTGCTGAGGGATGGTGGCAGGGAAAACACAGTGGTGTGACGCAGGCCGGGGAGAGGGGGGGTCCTCCTTAGGTGAGGGGTGGGTCTGCAGCCCCAGCTCTTGAAGATCTTTCTGCCACTGATTGAAGTCAGCCCAATCAGCTCCAATTCAGCTGCTATTTTGTGAGCATCTTCTGGGTGCTAAGTACTATGCGGAGGATCAAAGTTAGTCCTCACATCCGTTTCCAGCCAAGATGGCCTCTTATTTACACCTGCTTTTGTGGAAATTACCACCATCACCTTTGGTAATGACTTGGAGTGAGTGAGCGTGTGTTTGTGTGTGTGTGTGTGTGTGTGTATAACGGCCTTACCCTCCATTTAGGGTAAGACCCATGGGATCAGGGGGTTAATTTTGCTTATTACTATATTTCAAATGCTTGTCACACAGCGGGTACTCAATAAATACAATAAGATATGTATTTGTATTATATAAATATAATACCATATATAAATTTGAGAAATATATAAATACTATAAAGCCACAACAATAATAGTGCTAATAAGCACTTAAGGAGCATTTGCCAAGAGCATTTTAAGCCCTTAGCTTGACTTTTAATCCTTGCAACCCTATGAGGTAACTACTATTTTCACCCCCATTTTATGAAGGGGCTTAAGGTCTTTGCTCAAGGTCACAGAGCAGAGTCAGGATTTGCACCCAGGCAGTCTGGCTTCGGTGGCCCCAGTCTCTAAATACTAAGCTACACTGCCCGCTGTGGATGCACAATGAATGGAAAACTTCTATTATCTTTGCTGATTGAAGCAACAGATGTTCATTGAGGAAAAATTTAGAAAACAAAGACGAACGTGTGAAGAAAAAAATGCAAATCTCTCATAACGCCACTCTCAGTATATTTCTGGAAGAGGGTTAACCCATGAAATCGCTGTTTTAGTGGGAATGAGGTGGTCTCGTTTTCTCCTCTCCT
This sequence comes from Neomonachus schauinslandi, assembly GCF_002201575.2. Taxonomy (NCBI): domain Eukaryota; kingdom Metazoa; phylum Chordata; class Mammalia; order Carnivora; family Phocidae; genus Neomonachus; species Neomonachus schauinslandi. Next base: position 150,537,640 of record NC_058407.1, read on the forward strand.
TGGAGAGAATAAGGATGCAGACAGCTGGACTTGGGGTACAATGGGGGACTTGGGAAGCTGCAAGGGCTTATGGGGGGATGCTTCCACTTCTTCCCAGCATTCCCTGGGGAAGCGGGAAGAGGGCTGCAAAGGCTTATAGGGGGATGCTTCCACTTCTTCCCAGCATTCCCTGGGGAAGCGGGAGAGGGCTGCAAAGGCTTATAGGGGGATGCTTCCACTTCTTCCCAGCATTCCCTGGGGAAGCGGGAAGAGGGCTGCAAAGGCTTACGGGAGGATGCTTCCACTTCTTCCCAGCATCCCCTGAGGTGGCTTCTACTCCTTCCATCAAGGCAGAAGAACCCACGAGCTCACTGAAAATCCAGAGCTGTGGGACCTTCAGGATCTAAAAAAGGACACTTCAGGCAGCCTGTCGCGGCCGATGGACCTCCATGTGGTTGAGCCTCCTCAGCTTACACAGCAGTTTGCAGGAAGAGATGGGGCTCTGTGTGGTTCTTTGATGCTGATCTGCCATCGGTTGTAAGTTCTGTACCATCAATTTGAGGACAGCCTTTTATGGGGGAGGAGAGTGCATATTGGGTTTCTCCAGAGAAACAGAACCAAAAGGATGCATAGATAGAGAGAGATTTACTGTAAGGCATTTGCTCATGCTATTATGGAGGCTGCAAAGTCCCCAGATGTGCAGTCAGCAAGCCGGAGACCCAGGAGAGCTGACCGTGTAGTTCTAGTACAAGTTCGAAAGACTGAGAACCAAGAGATTGGATGGTTTAAGTTCTAATTCAGAGGCCAGGGCTTCAACAACCAGGAAGCGCCAGTGTTTCAGTTTGAATGTGAAGGCAGGAAAAGGCCAGTGTCCCAGTGTGAAGATTGTCAAGCAGGAGGAGTTCCCCCTTACTTGCTGGAGGGTCAGCCTGTTTGGTTTAGTCAGACGTCAACTGATTGGACGAGGCCCACCGCATTAGGGAGGGCAATTTGCTTTACTTCATCTACCAACTCAAATGTGAATCTCATACAGAAACACACTCAAAGACACACCCAGAAAAATGTTTGCCCAAATGTCTGGGCACCCCGTGGCCCAGTCAAATGAATGTACTAAATTAACCATCACAGGAGCAAGGGGAGGGCAACAGTTTTGATATTTAAGCTTTGGCAGCTCATTTTTGAGTCCTGTGTGGAGGGTTATTTCAGAGAGCTGGATCTTTATCCTTTTTTTTTTTTTTTTTTAAGATTTTATTTATTTATTTAATTGACAGGGAGAGAGAGAGAGAGACAGTGTGAGAGGGAACACAAGCAGGGGGAGTGGGAGAGGATGAAGCAGGCTTCCGGCCGAGCAGGGAGCCCGATGCGGGGCTCGATCCCAGGACCCTGGGATCATGACCTGAGCTGAAGGCAGTTGCTTAACCAACTGAGCCACCCAGGCGCCCCTCTTTATCCTTTTTTTGATCTGACTCTATCTTTATCCTCAGCCATTATCTGCCACTTACTCTTGCTGTGGATTTCCTTAGGGAAGACTTAATCTTATTCATTATCTATTCTTGCTGTTGCTACTTAAGAGTACTTGATATTAAAAATAAAAAAGGCCTTAGGATTCAAATGGAGGCAAGTGTTTAAGAAATTAAAGCGAGTGTCAAAAATCCAAATGCCCTTAAGGCCAGGCAGGTGGGTAAGTATGTTCTACAGGACAGGAGTAGGGTGGTAGGGAGCAGTGAGGACTGTGGTGAAGAAAACGAAGACTCTGCCTTAACTGGATGGTGGCTCCTTGGCTTCAGCTGCCTCTTGGCTATGAGAGAATCAGGCCCAGGATTATCTGCTTTTTCAGGTTTCACAAGAATCCAGAAACTTGAATTTTTCAGGGTCATCTGAGATATATCTTGGCAACTAATTCAAATTTATCATTTTTTAAAATAGTACCCTGTGTGAACCAAACACACCATTTCTGTGAGCTGGGTTTGTCCCATAGACCTTTATGTAACTGATGGGGAGCTAAATAATGGCACACTAACCTAATAAATAATAATTTTAACAAAATATCTAACATTTATTTAATGCTTAGTGTGTGCCTGGCACTGTTTTGGGTCTCTAACTCCATTAGCTCATTCAGTCATCAGAACAGAGGCACGCATGCTGTTATCCCCATTTTCCAGATGAGGGCAAAGTGCTCACAGCCACACCATTAGTAAGTGTGGGAACTTGGCTTTTCTCCATCAGTAGCCTCTGCCTTAAATTCCTACATGATGCTGATTCCTTTGACCCTAAAGTGTGGGGCCCACACCCATTGGATATGTCCAGCCTGGGTCATCACAGATCATAGCAGAGAGCCAAGGAGGAGGTTACACAAGGAAGCGTATTTTCTTGGCCAACCGTGGGCTCTAGACCGTGCCAAGCACTTTCAAATATAAATGCCTGGAACCCTTACATTGACATGATGAGGCGGGTCTTACCATCCAGAATCTGCAGATGAGGAAATAAGAGTCTGTCTCTGTTTCCCCATGGTCGCACAGCTAGCAAGGGGCGGAGGGGGGACTGGAACGCAGGTCCAGTGTCTCTGTGGCCTATCACCTGGCTACGCATCCACATAACTAAAATCAAAGAATGGACACACATAACTGACAAAACACAGTTGTGCCAACTACAACTAGATAGGGATGTGGATCCACACTGAGATGCCATTCTGATACTTACAATTTATTGCTTACTTGTGTGAGTGAGCACGTGTCCACAAGGTGACAAAACAGACATTTGGTGGCAGGTTGTGTTTTCATGTTGAAAACTGTTCTCAGGAAAGTTTTGTTCTTTGTCCTTTTGTATTAACTGGGCCAGTAGTGGTGTCTGTTCATTCCTGTCTTCACAGAGTAAACACAGATTCATGTAATGCCTTCAGATTGTTGACCTGGCTTTGGCTCTAGAACCTCCAAATGTCTTTTCACCTACCTTGGTGGGGTTTTGTTTTTGTGTTTTTTTTTTTTTTTTTTAAGATTTTATTTATTTAATGGGGGAGAGGGAGAGGGAGAAGCAGGCTCCCCACTGAGCAGGGAGCCTGACACTGGGCTCGATCCCAGGACCCCGGGATCATGACCTGAGCTGAAGGCAGATGCTTAACCAACTGAGCCACCCATGCTCCCCTCACCTACCTTGGTCTTCATGAAGTACAAAGAAATTTACTATCTATACTTTTAGACCCGTGTTTTCTACAACATGGGATGTGTATTTTTAATGGTATTCAACTCAGTTGTGTGTGGGACTATATTAATTAACCTATTGCTGCGTAACAAAAGGTGCCCAAACTTGGTGGCTTAAAATAACAGACATTTATCTCAGTTTCCATGGTTTAATTCTCTAGGAAGAGCGTAGCTGAACGGTTTTGGCTCAAGGTCCCTCTCTTGAACTTGAGTTTCTAAATTTTTCTCCATGAACATGTGTTACTTAATCAGAAGAGATGAAAGTTATCAGTCCATTCTGCATTTGATTGATGGCTGGAGCTGTAGTCTCATCTGAAGGCTCCACGGAGGCAAGATCCGCTTCCAAGCCTGCTCACATGGTTGTTAGCAGGCCTCAGTTTCTCACAGGGCATCGGACTGAGGGCCTCAGTTCCTTGCTGTCAGTTAGCTGGGGGCCTCTTTTAGTTCCCCATCATAGGGCATCTCACAAAAGGGCAGGCAGATTCCCCCAGAGCAAACGATCAGAGGAAGTGAGCGCTTGGGGGAAGGGAGGACCTGAGATGGGAACGGGATGTGAAATACTACCGTTCCTGCTGCATTCTGTTCGTTAGACGTGACTCACTAGATCCAGCTCACCCTGAAGGGGGAAGGATTAGCACAAGTGTATGAATGATCCCGTCCAAAATGGCTGGCCACACCAAGCGCTACCAGTACTCAGCCTCCTTGCTGCCAGTGCTGTGAAGGGGGAAATGATGCTGGAGTCCAGGAAAGTGAATTTCACTGTATTTTAGAAACTGGCCAGATTTATGTTCCTGCACTCTCTGAAAGGCCCCCCACCCACAAGGACAATTTTCTATAAGTGGTGCTTGGAGAGCAATATTTTGGGGGCAGGTGGGAATCTGATTCCTCTTTCCCCCTCCTTTTTTTATCTAACTGATCCATGAAAAGCAGATTGTCAGTCTCGTTGGACCTGGCGATTTTGACCCACATGATGCTCTGAGAAAAGATATAATTCCGGGGCGCCTGGGTGGCTCAGTCGGTTAAGCATCTGCCTTCGGCTCAGGTCCTGATCTCCGGGCCCTGGGATCGAGCCCCACGTCAGGCTCTCTACTGGGCAGGGGAGCCTGCTTCTCCCTTTCCCTCTGCTCCTCCCACTTGCTTGTGCTCTCTCTCTCAGATAAATAAATGTCTTAAAAAAAAAGAAGAAAGATATAATTCCTAGCAATTGCATGTGGACACGAGTGCATGCCAAGCAGTTGTGGGTGACATCTTGTCTGTTGGCTCCATGTGGAACCATCTCCTGGAGTGGCCCCAACGAACATTTGGTACAGATAAAGATCACGTGTCCCCAAATGCCTTTTTGATTCCAGCAGAGCCAAATATGATTGAAGGCAGAGGATGGTGAGTTTGAAGAATGCGTTCATATGGCCACATGTGGGAGTTTCGCCCCGGGGAATGCCATTAAAGTGGGAAGGAGGCAGCCTGTACCCGACAATGGGCCCTGATGGTCCCAGACTTCTTGCCTTCCTGTCTGAGATGTCAGGATTTTGGCAAGCATTTCTTTTTTCCCCTGCCCATCATTTTCAGTGTTCCTTTACGGCAACGTGTTGCAAATATGATCAAAGCACTAAGGGTACTCAGTCTCACACCCGCCGCGTTCAGAGCCTGGCTTCACTCGGTTTTCCTCTCTGTAAAATGGGACCCGGAGATTTGGCCTGCCCCCAAAGGGTCTTGTGAGGATTCAGTGAGAGAAGTCAGGTAGGTCATTTAACACGGGCCTGCCACCTAGGAAGTACACAGGAGGTCCATCATTATTCCTGCCGTATTATTATCAGCTGTCTCATTTGGACGGTCTTCCAAACTGTTCTCTGTGGGGAGCGCACATGTTAGAAAGCTCATGGGATATGTCTTCATTTCCCTGCGTGACCCAAGCAGTTATATAAAAACCTACTCTTCTGTATCATGAACTTAGAAATTTTGCAAAGAGCAGCGTGCCGGCTGAGGCTGAAACCAGATATCTGAGCTGTTACATAAATTCTTCAGCACATCTCATTTAAGTCATCGTGTAGCAAGGCCACGTCTTCACGCTGTGGCCATTTGAATAGATTCCTTTCTGGTTCCCTACCTTTAACTCCTAAGAAATTCCTCAGGGTAAATTTCTGCTTTCCATTTTTATAGAATGACCTTGTTCCCAGCCCAGAGCTTAAAAAGCCGGGTGTGATTGCGGTAGCTTTAAATAAGATGATCAGATTCAATTTAGCAGACACTGACTGATCCCCTATTGTGTGCCCACCACCACGTTTAGAAGCTGGTGGTGTCAACGTCAGAACCACAGCAAACATCCCTGAAAGGCAGCGTGGCGTCTTGGTTGCTAATGCGGACTCTGGAACCAAACAGCCTTGGTTCAGTCCCTCTACCTCTTCCTGTCTGTGTGACCCTGGGCAAGTCGCTTCCCCTCTCTGAGCCTCTATTTCTTCATCTCTGCAGTGGGGACATTAATCCCCGCCCACCTTTAGTTGGAGGTGAATGAAGTTGTGCATATTTCGTGCTTCCTGTGGTTCTTGAAGATCATGGAGTCGTCGTGCACGACTTCTGTCCCCAGGGGCTCATACGCAAGTGGGACAGGAAGAAAATAAAGTCGATGAGAGAATCTTTAGAAGATTAAGCCCTGGAGAGAGGGGCACTAGGTTTTTAAAAGTACTCCGGTTTCCCTTTGGACCCCCATGGGTCCTGTCTGCGGGGGCCGTGCTTTCTCGACTGTGTCACTGGACATTGGACACCCCCGCTCTCCTCAGCCGCACCTTGGCTCTCGGTGCCCATCTCCAGACTATAACCTGCTGTGGGCAAGGCCTGCTCCGTGCAGCTCCCCGTGGGATACCAGCCCCTAGCACGGAGCCCGGCACAAAGCAGAAACTCCGTGAATCCGGGCTGAATGAATCAATGAAGTCGCCCAAGACTTTTTTTTCTCACAAAGAAGGGTTTACCTCCACAAGCTCTGAGGCCAAACTTAGATGGAACCAAACCCGCCGCCGCCTTCAGACAGAGCGGGAGCCTGAAATAGCCCCTGCAGCCTCTTGTGGTGAGTAGGACTTCTTCATTTACGGCGGCAGCTACTACCTCTCTAAAAACTTGCTCGCAGGTCCCTTGGTGGCCCACAGTGACTTGACCCGGCATTGCCAAGTTCCGGGGGGACCCTGGCCCAGAAGGCCAGCTTCACGTGGACTCCCTGCTAGCCAGCCTCCTTGCGTTTCTGCTCTCAAGCCAGGTTATGTGACAAGTCGGTGACCGCGGAGCTCCGTATTCGCTTCCAGGACAAGTCCCTAGGGGACAGATAATGTCCCTAGCCTCCCCCCTCCGCCCCCCCGGCACTTCAGTCCTCTGCAGCCCCTGCCTCGCTCATGTGGTGAAACAAAGCTTCCCTGGCTATTGCTAGAAAAAAGAGGAACGTGGGGTAAGGTGGTCCCTGGAAGGGAACCCCATGATCCACTGGGGAGGGCGATGATACCCTGTCACTGATTTCTCTGAAGCTAGGACATGTCACGTTCTGGGCTGTGCCCTAAGGTCTTTTCCTAAAACGTCACTTGGCATTGATAATGATGGAGGCAATCTGCAAATGTTGGTTCCACAGGGACAGGAGAGAGTTTCTAAGCCAGAGCAGGTCATTCTGGGGCTGTCCACTTAAATAAAGCCCTGGCTTAGAAAACCCCAAACACGCTAAAGTGGATACTGTAATGGGATTTATGCAATACTCTGTTAAGGGCAAACCCAGCCCCATAAATACATGTCCGAAATTCAATCTGCCAAATGAAATGTTAAAGGCACCAAATGGATTTCTTGAAAGGATCAGAGCTAAGATGTAGTTGGCCTGCACTTGATAAGCTTATCCAGCCTTGCCACTAGGAAAGGAGAGGGGGGAAATAAAAGAAAGAAAGAAAAAAATGGGGTTGAGGATTTTACTGTATTCTCTGGTATCTTAGATACTTTCTTTTTCAGTGAAAAGGGTGAAAGAGATTATCAGTCCTCTGGCTGTGAAGCTGGTGTTCCTGATCCACATACCTTCTGGGCTACGAGAGGAGTGGTACTAAATCACTAGCCGGAGCCCAAATTCCATTCTTCTAGCACTGAAGCTGCCTCGGCATGGCTTCTTCCATACCCAGTCAGCTCAGCTACCTGAGTCTGGCACCCAGATGACCGGGGTCATGGCTGGACTCACGGGTGGGCCAGCTCGAGGCCCGCTTCCCAGCCCCACATTCTGGCTTTGATTTTGAGCCAGCTGCCGCCGTCAGGTGTGCTTGTGGGTGATGCCATGATTTAGGGAAGCAAGCTGCAGCGGGGACCAGATCATTCTAGACAACTCCTCCTGACCATGCCTTCTTATTATTTATGATTTTCATATCTGTCATCTCCTGCAAGTGACTTGGATGGTCCTATTTATCTAAAGGAGGAGATGTTGTGATAGTTCAGAATTGCATGAATTTTTTAAAGATTATTTATTTTAGGTGGGGAGAGGGGCAGAGAGAATTCTAAGCCGATTTCATGCTGAGCGTGGAGCTTGACTCGAGTCTCAGTCCCATGACCCCAAGATCGTGACCTGGGCCGAAATCAAGAGTTGGCCACTCAACCGACTGAGCCACCCAGGGATTTTTTTTTTTTTTTGTATGATTTGGAGGAAAGCCAAATCTATATTGCCAGTTAGAGTTTCCGTTTTCTTCCAAACACCTGAGAATTGCTTCTGACATTGGAATGTGACCCCGAAGAGTCACTTTCAGGATGACGACATGTTTCAGAAAACATATCGTCTCAGAGGAAGGTGTGAGTTGGTGGGCCTTGGAGTATTTGTGGGGGGGGGGGGGTGGTGGTAGTGGATTTGGCTCTCAGTATGGCAGATTGTCCTTGTCTTTTCTCCAGTACAGCTAGCTGATGGATTAGGCTGTTGCCATAATTGTCCTCAGTCCCGACACCCCCTGGGGCCGAGGCCTTTGCAGGTCTGGTTGGCTGGGTTGGGTTGGAGATCACGGCTGTGGGTCTTGGAGGCATCTTCCCAGGCGTTGCCCTGCCATGCCCAGATGATGCTCTGACCACAGATGAAATCAGCTCTGGCTGTAAAAAATCGAGAACCTGGTTCCTGCATGTTTATTTTCATCATCTGAGGAGTCAGCTGATGCGCTGTCTCCAGGGTATTTGTCTGGACTGGAGGCCTTGCTATAGCCTCATCTGGAATAAACAACAGGTCTTTGGCTCTGGGATACCTAAGTGTTTTGAGATCTAGGGAGGTGAAACGTGAAACGAGAGGACATAGTGGAAACCTTTAGTTTTTTAAAAACTGTATTGAGGTGGGATTTATATGCCATAAAACACACAGGTTTTAAGGGTACCATCCAGTGATTGTTAGTAAATTCACCAAGCTGTGCAACCACCACCATAACCTAGTTTTAAAACATTTTTATCACCCTAGTAAGAGTCTTTATGCACATCTGAAGTCACTCCCAGCCAACTAACTGCTAATCTGCCTTTTGTCCCTATAGTGTTACCCATTCTGGACATTTCTAGAATGTCATATCTGGCTTCTTTCACTTAGCATCTGTCTTGGAGGTCTGTCCATGTTGGGGCACGCCACCAAATAGTATTCCACTGTATGGATATACCGCAGTTGATTCGTTCACTGGTTGCTAGACTGTGGAGTTCTTTCCCCTTTTCAACTGTTGTGAATTTTGCTGCCATAAGCATTCACGTACAAGTATGCGTATAGACATGTATTTCCATTTTTCTTGGGTATATTCCCAGGAGTGGAATTTCTAGGTCATATGGTAGATTTATATTTAACTTTTTAAGGAGTTGCCAAATTGTTATCCAAAGCGGCTGCATTGTTCCGCACTCCCACCAGCAGTGAATGAGTGGGTCCATTCAGTTTTGGTCTTGCTTGGAACTGGGTGGACACGATGTTTATTAGAAACTGCTATGTGTGAAATCCAAAAATGACTACCTGCCCATGGGAAACAGACCCTCACTGGGACCTTGACAGCGTTCCAGAAGAGCCTCCACCCCCGTCTCCACATAAGCTTCCCCTGCACAGGTCAGAGCCCTGGCGCTTCCCTCTCCTTGTCCCTCCCCTACCCCAGCCTTGCTGGCCACGCTTCCCTGCAGTCCGTCTCATTCCAAAGAGAGGATTCGCTTTTATAGGGAAAAAAAAAAAGTTCTTTGTCACACTGTTGCTAATTTAGCAACTTTATTGGACAATGTGATTTACCATCCGTGGCCTGCCTTCAAATGGATTCATTTACCTGCATTGATTGGTCTGTGTCGCTGTTAAGTGGTGCCAGAAAATGCACAGCAGTGCTTAAAAACTGTGTAGCATTTTGCTCTCTGATAATGATGGTTAACTCCATCCTCGATCGCCAATGACATGGTATTCTCCTTTGGAAGATGAACTTAAATCGCATAACTCTGCTCCTTGGCAATGAGAAAATAAATTACTTTTCTATACCGTGTTCTGCTAAGCACTTCTTAAAAATCTGGATGCTTTGGCAGGTGTCCCTTCTTTTCTGTTTTGAGTATTCTATCCTTGCTAGTCTAGTGTGGTCCTTGGGTCAACAGCCTCAGTATCACCTGGGAGCCTGTTAGAAATACAGAGTTTCGGGGCCCTGGGTGGCTCAGTCGGTTAAGCGTCTGCCTTCGGCTCAGGTCATGATCCCGGGGTCCTGGGATCGAGCCCCGCATTGGGCTCCCTGCTCGGCGGGAAGCCTGCTTCTCCCTCTGCCTGCCACTCCCCCTGCTTGTGCTCTCTCTCTCTCCCAGATAAGTAAATAAAATCTTTAAAAAAAAAAAAAAAAAAAGCAAAGTCTCAGGCCTCTGCCCAGACTTCTAGAACCAGAATCTCATTTTAACAAGACTCCCAGGTGATACATATGCACACCCAAGTTTGAGAAGCACTGCCCTAAGTCTGGAGTCAGCCAAAATAAGGCCGCTGGACCAGATCTGGCCAGCTGCCTGTTTGTATTTTTTTTAAAGTTCTGTTAGAACACAGACACATCCATCCCTGTACCTATTGTCTGTGGCTTTTTGGCACTCACGCTGCGGAGTTCAGGAGACCAACAGTGACCTTCTGGCCTGCAGAGCTGAAAATGTTTACTTCCTGAGGCCTTGACAGAAAAAGTTCGCCGACCCCTGCTCTGGCAAAGGTTTTATTTTTCTTTTATTTTTATTGTATTTGCTTATTATATTTGTTAATGACCAACATTATTATTTCCTTATTATTATTTTTATTTATTAAAAAAACTTTGTTAGCTTTTACTTATTTCCCTTTTTCCATTTTCTACTTAAACACTTTGGGCCGTCCTACATTTTTTTTTTCACTAAGATGTAATTGACGTGTTAACATGATACTCGTTTCAGGCATAAGCGTAATGATTCAGTGTTTGTATAGACTGCAAAATGATCACAATAAATCTAAATAACATCTGTTACTTCACATCGTTACAAAATATTTTTTTCTTGTTCTGAGGACCTTTAAGATCTACTCTTTTAGCAACTTTTAAATATACAATACGGTATTATGTAATTTTTTTTTTTAAAGTAAGCTTACGAGTGCCATTCAGCCCCAGAATTTCTTTGCATCCTGCCCTCTTAGAATGATGTGACAAGGGGCGCCTGGGTGGCTCAGTCGTTAAGCGTCTGCCTTCGGCTCAGGTCATGATCCCAGGGTCCTGGGATTGAGCCCCGCATCGGGCTCCCCGCTCAGTGGGAAGCCTGCTTCTCCCTCTCCCACTCCCCCTGCTTGTGTTCCCTCTCTCGCTGTATCGCTCTCTGTCAAATAAATAAAATCTTTAAAAAAAAAAAAAAAGAATGACGTGACAGAAACGAAATGAAGCATGGGCTTTGGGTTTCTCATCCACAAACTGGAAAGCTCTGAGTCCCCCTGATTTCTCAGCTACCGCCCAGCTGGCCTGAAGAGTGTTTTGGGTGAGCTCTGTTTTATGTCAGTTTCTTCTTTGCTACCAAGGGTATTCATTGTTTGTGAAACTGGAAGGCTGTATTTGTGATTCCTTTGTAAAGACTTTGTGTAGACACTCACAGACTTAAAAAAACGAAACAAAAAAAAAAATCCCTGTGTCAAATCACAGGATCTGGTCTGGTGGGGAAAACGTAGGTAAAGTAGTGATGGGAGGCAGCCCAGAAAGGGAAACAGGCAGGATTGGCTTTGTGAGCGGGTGCCCTGGGCACTGGGTCCCACGCTCAGGAGGGCACCAGGCTTGTGTTAATGCTCTGCTGTTACCATCTTGAAATTCTTAATGGTTTTTAAACAAGGCACCCCCCCACCCCCCCGCTTGGTTTTGCACTGGGCCAGCCAACTTGTGTAGCCGCCCCCGGAAGCCAGCGACAGGATCGGAAGACCCAAGCGGTGAGCCTTCCGTGCAAGGTAAGAGCAGTGCGCGCCGGCGTCTGAGCTAGCCTGACCCAGGGATTACATTGCCGACATGCCTGCTTCCTCTTACCTTGCTTTGTGCCCAGGGAAGAAAGACCACTTTTAATGATTTCCTGAATTAAGCATTGGAGGCGGAAGTCTGCTTGAGCAGAGGGGGTTCAAAGTGAAGTGCAGATTAGCTCCAGTTAAGGACGGTGTTTGATCCCTCACGACTTGAATGTAATTGCCTTCAGAGGATGTATGTTGCACTTTTCCCTGCAGAGGCAGCGAAAGATGCCGCTTTTCTAAGAGGGTGTTCCTTAAAGAAATTGGGCTCCCGTCCTGCGTTAGGTTGAGGTCCCTGGGGACTTCTGAGCAGTTGGGTTTTCAGGCCACAGGTCACCGGTGGAAGCCTCCCAATGGGGCCACTTCCTCCTGATCCTGTGGGAAGGAATTTCATCCAGTGACCCTGCAGGCAGCTGATGGAGTCTGAAATAGCAGCCTCCCAACCCAGCAGGGACCAGAACAAGGAACATTGCTGTAATTTCTTTCCTCCTCCCCTCTGAACGATTGTTAATCAGGAGTCTTTTGGAAACAAAAAAATAAAAGGAAAGCAAGAGAAAGGAGACCTACTTTGGCAAAGCCAGTGGAAAACTACCGCTCCGCCTACAGGTCCCTGAAGCCGCGGGTCTGTAAGTGGGCAGGGGGCTGCGGATGGCTCAGAAGCTCAGACACATGAGCGACCATGCCCCCCACCCACCAAGAGAGGCTTGTAGCGCTTTTCCAGAAACCGAAGGCCATTTGATGATCCGAGTTCTAACCATAAATAATTCTGCATTTGTCATCATGGCTGAGGGCATTTGTTGAGCATCTACTAGGTATCAGGTTGGAGGCCACGTCCTGCATCTCTCCTAATATTTACCACAACCACGTGGCCCAGCCTTGCTTTACAGATGAGAAGTCTGAGGACCTTAAGGCTTGACTTGGCCAAGAGCACACAGACGGTAAGGGATGGGGTCATGTTTCAGCTGCGCGGGGCTCCAGAGTTTGGTCCGTGCCCCCTAAGCTGCCCTGTGACTTTACTGTCCCCTCTGATGGTACTATAGCTCCCTCTCCAATAATCATGAGGTGGGGGAGTCGGGGCATTTGAGCCTCAGCAATTGTTTCCCAAAGTGTAATTGAGATTTAGGTGGTAGACAGGTGAACGTTTTTTAAGAGTGTATTTACTGTATTTAAAGGAAATATATATAACTGGTGTATTAAACCTGTGATTTTTAGAACAAACTAGCAGTTCCTTTCAAAACATGAACGTAGGAAAAGAAACCGGGAGTCTTTTAAATAAAAACAGTCGTGTGGGTGAGAGGCTCATATGGCTTGCCGGTACGGCTGTTCTGGAAACATCCTGCCTGAGTGGTGGGAACCAGGCTGAAAATGCAGTGCTGGAGTGGGGAGTGGTGCCAAGCTGGGCACCGTGGACAAGGAGAATTTGTTCTTGGTGGGAAAGAAGTCCTGAGCAAAGTTGTCAGCATTTTTGGCTTTGTCATCCACATTCGTGGTGGACCACCTGTGGCCAAAACCCCAGACAGCTTCACTGACTTTCAGGATGATTCCCGTGTATCATTAGCAAGAAGCCCTAGTTACTACAGCCTGTGGGGTTCCACATCTCCTCTGCCTACCATGGTCTGTAGCTGATTATGCCACACCAGCCTTTCCTCTGTCTCTAGACTGGACCAAGCCCAGTCTTGTCTCAGGGCCTTTGCACTTGCTGTTCTTCTTCTTATTCTTTTTTTCTAAGATTTATTTAATTTTAGAGAGTGTGTGTGTCTGGTTGGGGAGGGTCAGAGAGAGAATCCCAAGCAGACTCCCTGCTGAGCACGGAGCCCCACATGGGGCTCAGTCCCATGACCCTAAGATCATGACCGGAGCCAAAATCAAGAGTCAGAAGCTCAACCGACTGAGTCACACAGGCGCCCTGCACTTTCTGTTCTTTCTGCCAGAACCTCCTCCCTCCAGATATTTGCGTGGCCGATGTCTTCTTCTTGTTCTGGTCTTCACTTCAATGTCTGCCTTGTTAGAGAGGCCTTTCCTATTCACCTACTAAAGCCCCCTCTCCCCGCATCACTTCTTAGGCCAAGCATCTACAAGTCTTTTTCTTTCGAAGACCAGATAGTAAATATCTTAGACTTGAGGACCATATGGTCTCGGAGGCAACACTCAATTCTGCCATTGTTGTGCTAAAGCCTTCATAGACAACACGGAAATAAATGGGTATGGTTTCAATAAATGGGTATGGATGTGACCCACTGGCAGCCCTGCTCTCTTCTGTTACCCTTTTTTAAAATTGTTGTCATAACATTTCTCACAATCTGAAATGATCTCATTTATCTGTACATAACTTTGTATCTAGAACGCAAACCCAGTGAAGGCAGGAACGTTACCCTTCCTTCCTGTTTAGTCTGTATCCTTAGCGCCTCGCATACAGCACGCGCTCAGTAAACGTTTGTGAAATGAATGGATCCTGTCACCGTGGGATTCCTGTATTCATTTATTCTCACTTCCTTTGCTCCTTGCCTCATATGGAACCTTGGAAATGGAGCTCGTGGACAAAGACGTTATTACAGTCACGCAAGCAGGTTATGGTTGGCCATGAGCAGCCAAACGAGGTAGAGAAGTAGTACAGCCCGGCAGGGCATGAACTCTTATGCAGTCAGAGGGGGGCTTCTCGGAGGGCGTGGTGTCTGAGCTGAGATGGAAGGATGCATTTAAGCTCTCTGGGTAGAGGGGCAGAGCTGGGAAGAGCATCTACACACAGGGAAGGGCCTGTGGCCCCAGGCACCAGTCTGGTTATGTGTCTCGAGAATGAAGAGCCATCGGGGGTGGAGAATAAAACCAGTCCCAGGTGTCATTGCAGGTCAGACGAACAGCAGCAGGTGTAAGTCGGGAGTCCGGTTGGATGAGTTCGTGGGAACAATTGACAAAGGGCTTTTTCTGGAATATGGACTTGGGCCCTGCGCATTTAAATATGGGCTCTGGTTTCTGTGAACTCAAAGGTTACAGCGCCCCAGAAGTTTAAAAGTTCGTGGTCCACAGGTCCGACTTCTCAGCTGAGCTAGCCTCAGTCCTCTCCAGTGGGCCAACATTTGGAGGCGAGCTCTCCGACTTCCTATGTAATTGGTAGGTCTTGGCTCTTGAAATCTATATACGATGCTAATGAGCAGCCTTCCCTGGCTCTCACCCTGCCCTTACGCAGACATCTAAACCTCATCAGTTGTCAGCAGGGAGTAAAACCACAGAGAAAGGACAGCAGATGTCATGGAAGAGTGGGGAATTGCAAGCCCTGAATAAAATTTTATTGAGGTGGGCCAGCCCTGCTGTTTACGAGGTGCTTAAAGGGAATTCGTGATCTGCAAAACCGAAGACTGTTCTTCCTTGTCACCCTGGTGAGGGGAGAAATCCCTGACACTTCGAGGACTCTGCCTCCAGCTTCTAAGCCTTGGCTAAGCCCTAATGAGGCCGGAACCAAGTTCAAGGGTAGAGGTGGGTGCTGTTACAAGCCTCAGGGCCGCTGCAATAGGAGGGCCACAGGGGAGGGAAACAGACATTCATCCAGCACCTACCAGGCGCCGGGGTGCTCATGGGGTGCACACCTACTATGTGCACACCTAGTGGAGTCCACAGCATCCACAAAACATTCTTTCCAGCAATAGTTAACTTAATATTTTTCTTTAAATGCGCTCACTGTTTCCTTGGGCTCAGCCTTCAGCTCTGCTGTCCATAAAATCCTGGTATTAACGAAGCCTATTTTCTTCTTAAATACATCAGGGCAAATCTGTAACTATTAAAGTTTTTTTCCAAAAGTTTGTTCACAAACCGCCCAGAATAACTCGCAGTTTCTAGCGCTCTTGGCCTCATCCTCTTCAGTTCTCGCGGGTTTGCTAGAAGGTGCTACTATTGCCTTCATTTTGTAGGCAAGGAAACAGAGACCCAGAGACATTTAGCAACTCGTTCAAAGTCACACAGCTAAGAACCAGCGGACGCTGCATTTGAACGCAGATCTTTCTGGCTCTAAAGTGCATGTGATATGTGCCAGCTTCTCGGGGGAAAGAATGGGAGAAGGATGTCCAAGCATCCCCTGGTTGGACAGATCAGATCGAAAGGCACACATAGTGAAACTGAGGCCAGTTAGACTTCCTGCCCGGTCTCAGGAGGCAAAGACAGCTTGCGCCGCCGACAGCTAGGGTCCTGTGGATTTGGGCGTCAGACTTGCGCAGACCGTGAGGATTGTTCCCAAGGCCCCCCTGCCTGGCACGGAGAGCCCTTAGTCATCCCATAAAATAACAGTAATCGATACTGACTCCCACACGAAAGCCCAGGCGAGTGAGGTGGCAGGGAGGCCAGCCCACACACTGTCCCCACCGCCCAGCACCGAGGGCAGCAGGAGGCCCCTCCTTTGTAGGGGAGGTTCATTAGTATTCAGTCCTCACGGAAGGGCCTTGGAGGAGAAAAAATCATCTTAATGGGTTCTGAAAGAGCCCAACTGCTGGCTATGGAGGGGCAGACTCCTGTGCCCTTGAAGTATTGTCCTGACGGCCCAGGGCTGAGCTCCGTCGCGAGTTGGGCAGTTTCATGGGGTATCAGTCAACAGGCCCCTCCCCGGAGTGGGCAGCCCCACTGGGCAGGAGGACATGGGCCCGCAGTTGGGGGTTGCAGCTTGGGAACAGAAGGAGGAGGGACCAGGTAGACTTGGCGAAGCCAGCGAGATCCCCAGGAGGGAAGAGACTGTAGTTGGCTGTGGCGATCACATTTTCCCTTAAAGCCCGTAGCTCTCCAGGGGCTAAGGTCTCAAATCGGGATAACTGAGCTTGGGGTCACTGCTGGTCTCTCTGGGGCCTAGCGGGGACACTAAAGCCCCCCTCTTAGAGGAAGACTAGAGAGAGTGTCCTGCTGGGGTCAGCATGCCGTCCTACCCCGGGCAGGACTGGGGAGGGCCACCGGCCAGAACTCCCGCTTTGCAGTCCACAGATGATATGGCCATTACCAGGGCCTCGAATGAGAGCTACCTTATGTTATAATTTAAAAAATATATATGTGTACCAGTTTTCTATTACTGTAAAGCACACTATCTGAAATTCTGGTGGCTTGAAACAACCATTTGGTTTTGCGCCTGATTTTTGTCGGGGTCCGAGATTTAGGAAAAGCTCTGCTGGGCGGTTTGCTTCTGTTCTGTGTGGCAGCAGCTGGGGCTGGGTGAGCCACTTCTGGAATGATCACTTCATCCATATGTTTGCCATCTTGTTCCTTCTTGAGCTCCTTCTCTCCCCACGTGGCATCTTGTCTTCCAGAGCCTTCTGCTGTGACATGATTTTCCCCCAGCAGGATGGTCTCAGGGAAAGGACCCTTCTTACGTGGCCACTGGCCTCTGGGAGGCAGGACATGAAGGCCACCGGGAAGTTGAGGGCTCCAGCTGGAACGGGCACAGCATCACTCCAGCCATTTTGTGTCACTTAGAACAGTCACAGCGCCCACCTAGATTCTAGGGGCTGGAAAAAGAGACCCTAGCCCTTGTTGGAATGGGGAGACAGGGCATGAGTGGAAAGAATATATGGGGTAGGCGACATAGTTGCAATCCTCTTTGGAAAATACAGCCTGCTGCTCCTTAATTAGCAAAGATTTTTCCGAAGCTTCACAATGAATTTTCTGTCTCGAGCTCCCCTTTGCCTCCCATGTAAAGAACAGTGAGAAGCAAGACAAAGGTGTATTTTTTTTTTTTTAAGATCAAAATATATGTTCAATTCTTAATTTTCTTTTTTTTTTTCTTGAAGATTTTATTTATTTATTTGACAGAGAGCATGTGCTCACACAAGCAGGGAGAGTGGGAGAGGGAGAAGCAGGCTTCCCGCTGAGCAGGGAGCCCGATGCGGGGCTCGATCCCAGGACCCTGGGATCATGACCTGAGCTGGAGGCAGACGCTTAACCAACCGAACCACCCAGGCGCCCCTCCAATTCTAAATTTTCTGCTGGCTCTTCATGGGATCATAATATTTGATCTGAAAGGTTACTCTAATAAGGTAAACGAGCTTGCAAAGTGAAAGTAGCCCCAGGGTGAGCATACTGTTGGGGGAGGGACAGTGTATGCGCGTCCCTGGCAGGATCACGTGCACTGTTGAAGATGCAGCTGGCTTCTGTTTGGTAAGGTCCCAAAGACAAGGCCATCTGGCTTGGACCAGCCCACCTCCCACCCTGGTGTTTAAATCTGAAGTGGGTTTTACTGAGTCAATCAAGAAAGATTCAGTTATTGAAATGGAGGCAAATTCAGGCAGTAAATTGATGTTTGTGATTGAAATTTGCTTCCAAGCCAAGCCTTTGGGTCATTATTGGGCAGTCACCTCCCTTTAAAAATATGGTGTCACCAGTAACATGCACACCCATTCAATTGAACATTTGGACCCCTAGCTAAAAAAAATCTGAATAATCAGCCAAGCTAACATTTTTTTTTTTTTGGATGATGCTAAACTTTGCAAAGAATAATAGAAATACATGTGTTGCATATTAATTCTAACTGGAGAGGAGTTACCCCATTCTTCTGAGGTGTCCCTATGCAGGGGCACGGAGCTAGGAGTTGTGGTCTGCAGCCTTGTTTCTGCCCCTTACAAGCTATGACCGTGGGCAAGTCACTGGTACTTATGGTGAACCTCACTTTTTTCACCTATAAAATGAAGACGGTATACCTGTTTAATCCTGGGACTGGTCTAAGAACAAAATGACACAGTACTATTTTTAAAAATCGCTTTGTGAGTTCAGAAATTCTTTACCTCTTGAGCCGTGAATCCTAGTAATAACTAACACGACAAATTTCTGTTCTCTGAGAATTAATATTAGCCATTTAAAAATTAAATGTATAGAGTCTGTAATTATTTTAAAACCCAAAGTTAAAAAAAAAATTAACTGTATATAACTCTGAAATCTAGAGTTTGGGTACAAGCCATAATTTATGCATTGTGCTTTATGTATACCTAAGCTCAATTATGGCTAACCTATGTAGTACTTTCTGAAATCGAAGTCCTGATCCTACAAAGACAAACAAGTAAGGAGACCATTAGACAATGTTTTGCTGCTTTGAATAAACTTCAACCAGTAACTGAGCTCTAATGTTGAATGGGCTAATAATAGCAACAAGTGGATTACTCTAATTCTAATAGACATAGATCCAATTATTTATCAACAAATAGTTCATTGAGGGCTTAAGAGGGGAAGTTTTCTTTGCCATGAGCTGCCTCGATGGTCTGCAAACACCATTCTCATGGAATGTTGCTCCCATGAGCTGGTGATAGGCATTCCATACTCAAAGGGAGCTGACATCCCCTCCCCCAATTTACAGAAGACAAAAGGGAGGTCGATGGATCAGATTTTTTCCTATATTAATTTTTTTTTTAATTGTCTCTTCTTCTTACATCTTTGGCACCTGAGCCTGTTTGACCTTGCTGAAATACAGTGAAAGATGCTGTCTGCAATGCAACGTTAAGTACTGAAAGTTATTTTCATTGGAAGCATTGCCTGTTTCATTGGGTCTGCAAACAACATGATCACTCCCACATTTAAGGATGACTGTATTGGGGCGCCTGGGTGGCTCAGATGGTTAAGCGTCTGCCTTCAGCTCAGGTCATGATCCCAGGGTTCTGGGATCGAGTCCCGCATCAGGCTCCCTGCTAGGCGGGGAGCCTGCTTCTCCCTCTTCCTCTGCCTCTCTCTCTCTCTCTGACTTTCATGAATAAATAAATAAAACATTAAAAAAAAAAAGGATGACTGTATTATGTTCTATTACCAGGGATGGGCAGATCTGGCCCACTGTTTGTGTTTATAAATAAAGTTTTATTGGAACACAGCCATACCCATGCATTTACATATTGTCTATGGCAGCTTTCACTCTATGGCAGAATTGAATAGTTCTAACAGAGACCTTATGGCATGCAAAGGTGAAAATATTTATTACATGACCCTTTGCAGAAAAAGTTGTTGGCCCTTGTGCCATGCCATGGTGAGGGCATGACGACACAAGAGCAAGCTGGCTTTTTAACTCTGAACTTCCTCTGGGATAGCAAACTGTTGAGCAACCATCTTGGGACAAGACTCAGTTTGAGCGTTCCACTTCCCCTCCCAAACCTGTGCAAATACGATACGCAGGAAGAAAATATTTTCCTTTTTTTTTTTTTAAACTCTTTTCCTTTTTAAGGGAACATTAGGTTATGGTTAAAAAGAAAAGGGAAGGGGGATTTGAGTTTATATGATCTGGTCCAAATCCCACCTCTACCATTAGTTAATTCACATATTGAAGTCTTCATTTAATCAAGAGGTAGTGTATTTACTACATATCTAGCTGTGGTTGCTGCCCTACATATGTACACCTAACCTGGATCCTGTGGGGTCCTATCTATCGCTATGGAACAAACTGCTCACAAACCTCGAGGCTTAAACAGTTCTTACCTCTTAAAATCTTATGGGTTGACTGGGCTCAGCTGGGCGGTTGTCCCTTGGATTTTTGCATGTGTTACGGTCAGATACGGGCCGGGGCTGTAGGCGTCTAAAGGTTTGGCTGGGATGGCTGCTCAGCGTGTCTCATTCCCACGGCTGGAAGCTGGTGCTGGCTGCTGGCTGGGAGCTCATCTGGAGCTGTTGACGAGAGCACATGTGGCTTGGGCTTCTCCCGGAATGATGGCTGGGTTCCAAAAGGAGGCTTCCCAAAAGTGAATGTTCCAGAGTCCCAGCGGGAGCTTCTTATCACCTGGGCTCCGAGCTCCTAGAACATCATTTCTGCCTCATTCTCTTGGTCAAAACAAGTCACCGCAGTGAGCCCCGTTTCAAGGGGAATAAGATCCCATCTCTCCATGAGGGGAACGTTGAAGAATCTGTGGGCCTCTTGCATCTGAGGTATGCATACAGCGAGGAGCCAACAACAGTGGCTTTTCTGTTAAATTGCAACTTTTACAAGTCCTGATACAGAAAAAGAAGCTGTGACGATCAGAGAGCTTTTAATAGGGTGGTTTGGTCTGGAGAAGGGCCAGAGAAGGCTTCTTGGCAGATGAACAGGGTGAGATATGAAGGTTGAGTGGAGTGAGCCAGGGGAAGAAGGGAGGAGAGGGTCATCCAGGCACAAGAAACAACCTGTGCAAATGTCCTGGGGCAGGAGCACAAGAAGGCCGGTGTAGCTAGCACGGAGAGAGTGAGGGGAACGTGGTAGGAGTTAAGGCTTACTAGCTGGATGCTGAATTCCACAATTTCTAATCTCTCCAAGCTCCAGTTTCCTCACTGGCAAAATAGGATAATATTTACCATAAGAGGCTGTCGTGAGGATAAATTAAGAATAAGTCAGTGATATTTTCTTCTCTTTTGGAAATGGCTACACACCATTCAGCTGAACATTTGGACCACCTGGCCTCTTTTTGCTCTCTCCTTCCACTCATGATCTCCATCCTCCAGGGTCAAAACCGAGCCTGCAGCTCATGCCTTTAGAGTTGCAAGCTCTCCATGACATCTTATCTAAACTGTTAAGTGAAGTCCTGTAGCTTGTGAAGGGTCCCCGTGAACAGAAGTCATGGCCTGGTCATTATTTGATGTTTAAAGTGACCCCAACTGCACCTGAGTAACACACGTGGATACGGCACAAAGGGTAAATTTCTCTGCTGGCCATAGTGTTGATTTGCGTGGCTTCTTCCCCAACCCCCAGCTCACCAGCCTTACGTCACGCACGTTTCCATCCTCACATCCTTATCTTAAGAGGTCTTCTGTGATCATGCGGCTGTGTGTTGTTCAGGGCCATTGCATCCTCTCTATTAACTGGGTCAGGGAAAGGCCAGTTCTATATCCCACAGGCACAGGCCTCTGTTTTGCCCTGAAACAGCATGGTAGTTAAGAATCCCCTTCTCAAGGCGCCTGGGTGGCTCAGTTGGTTAAGCATCTGAATCTTTATTTCAGCTCAGGTCATGCTCTCAGGGTCGTGAGATCGAGTCCTGTGTTCTGGTCCATGCTGAACGTGGAGTCTCCTTGGGATTCTCTCTCTACCCCTCCATCTGCTCCTCCCCCTGCTCACACTTTCTCTCTCTCCAAAAAAAAAAAGAATGCCCTTCTCTATGCTGGTGGCCCCCAGCAGGGGTGGGAGTAGACATTGGGCAATGTCTGGGGACGTTTTTGGCTGTCATGACTAGAGAGGGGGGTGCTGCTGGTAGCTAGTGGGTAGAGCCCAGGGATGCTGCTAACCATTCTCCAGTCCACAGGACAGCCCCACAAAAAGAAAGACTAAGCCCATCGCCGTGTTGCTATGTTCACGGCTCCCAGCCCAGATCCTGGCATGTAGCTCAATCCATATTTGCTGAAGTCGGGGGACAAGAAATGGGGGAGGTTGACAGCGGACTCATCCTCTTGGCTGAGCCTCAGTTTTGTCGTCTGTAAAATGGGGATGACGATCAGCCCTAGCTGGTTGGCTTGCTGTGTGAGGTTGGTTTCTGGTGCTTACACTGAGGCGCTGTGCGTGCTGCCAGGCGCGTATCGTAAGTGCAGGATAAAAGCCACAAGCGCTGGGGTGATTTTTCATGTGCAGGGGGCTGGTCCAGACTCCTTCGAATGCCTAGCTTGACGGGGGAGTGAAGAACCGTAGCACTGACCATGCGCTGGGCACTCACGCTGTTAATGTGCTTACATCCTCGCCCCCCACCCTCCGTTCTGCAGGTGAGGGAAGGGCAGTTGAGGGTGAGAACACCTGAGCAGGGCCCATGCGAGCAGGTGGCAGGCGTGGCACTCAGGCATGCACAGGTGGTCTGGCCCCAGTCTTCACCAGGACACCGAGCTCCGCTTCTGTGACTTGTTTTCCACCTCACTCTGCAGAAATGTTCGTTTTCTCCTTTCAGATTGCCTGTGTCAAGGCTTCCTGTGGTTGCTGCTGAGTCCGCTGGAGTGGGGGAGTGGGGCCTGCCGTGGGAGCGTGGCCAAGCAAGGCAGGACACTCATAAGGAGACCCGCCCACGCGTCCACCCTTGTCCCGTGCCCGGGTCTCACCTTGTAAAGGTGACCGAGGGATGACATGGAGAGGCCAGTGCCCTTTAAAGGAAAGTTTCATCTTCCTCACGGTTCCCTTAGAAACAAGAAGCAGGGCTTCCCACGGGAGGAACGGCATGGTCGGGTCAGGGAGCAGGAGGCTGGAAGGCGGGGAGAGTCTCTGCTGGAGCCTTATTGGGGCTTCCATAGGAAAGGCAAGGCAGGGCAGAGAGAACGGCTTGGAACTAGCTGGTCTGAATAACGCCGGGGGGCTTTGGCTCTAGAGGTGGTCTCTGGCCACCTGGTGCCTGGCCTGACATGACTTAGAGCAGGGGAGATGCTGGCTTGTGTGTGAGCTAGATAAGGTAGGAGTTGGGGGGGCGTATAGTCTAGGCATCCATCGCTTGGTTTGTATATGAAAGGTGTGCCCATGGCCGACTCTGCTATATGTAAGAATTGGCTAGGCCTGGGAGCCCCCCACCCACCCCAGTGCTGGAGCCTCAAGAATACAGAAAATAAGAAAAGGTGTCTGTTAATATCATTGACCCCGTGATGCCTGGGTGCCAGCCGGACAAAGAATCTAAGAAAACACTGCGAGAACAACCCCCTTCTTTGCTCACGTGTTAGCATGACCGCCGGGGAGTCCTGAAAGGGTGCCGAACCAGCCCGGGACCCCCAGAGTACAGAGGTATGCAGTGGTTATACATGTATGTATCTTGTCTTCGGAAGTGCCCCCTCTTTTCTGACTAGAGCATCAGGAGCACAGATAGGCCAGCCGTGGCCGTGTGTGTCTGTGGGCTGTGCGCCGCGAGTGTGTACTGTGTGTCAGGCTCTGGGCTAGACACTGGAGGCATAATGGTGAGCACGTCGGCCCATCCTCTGACCTCCTGGAGTTTGTAGTTTAGTGGAGGAGACAGGTTAATTAGAGTGTGCGGGGGGGTGGCCTGCCCCGGTCTGAGGCACCACGGAAGCCCCCTTGGAGAAGTGGCACCGTAGCTGAGTTTGGAAGGGTATTTTGAGAACGTTTGGGGTGGGCTAGAAGAAGGGGAAAACAGCATTTAGCAACCACAAAAGGCATTTTTCTCCCGGCGTTGAAGGACCTGTGAACGTCTCTGTGCCAAGAACCAGGACCGACACCTCCTTTGGGGGTTCACATCTGGCCTCCTGTGAGGTTGGATTGCTCGGTGGGGTGTCCTTTGCCTCATGGTGTATCTAAGCTTGAGTGATACTGAGTTTCGGGGGGGGGAAGTGGGGAGTGTCACTCTGCCTGGTCACCCTCCGAGTACACTCAGCCCATATTAGTCACTGGAGTGAGCTCCTGAACAGATACAAATATAGTGAACATGGGCTGGATTGCAGATCAGGTGTAGGATTTGACAAATTATATATCCCTTCCTCCTTTTTCCCAACAGTAGGACCATCAGGAAAACAACAGTGCAGCTAGAGATATACCCCTATGGAGGTCTCTCTTGGCTGGGAAAGTAAATGTCATTGGATCCCCTTGGAGCTCCGTCAGTTGGACCACCTTCCAAGATGGTAGATGGTGGTTGACTGGGAGAACCCAAATATGAGAGGAATTCCCATCAGAGTTGGAAAGAATGTTGATCATTTAAATTATCCAGAGCCTCTCTGCCTTCTCCCTTCTCTGCTCTGCTCAAAGAGAGTCTCCTTCCCCCACTCCAATCCTTGGTATTTGTAAGATTGGAATTTGGTTGTCATGGCATTTAATCTGTTTACATGGGTTTTATTCTGGTCTCGACACCATGGGCAACGTGGTTGAATCTAGGCAAGGTTAAGCCTGCGGTTCTGGAATCCTTGGGGTGTGTGTGTATGTGCGCACGCACATGCATGCGTGTGCGGACCGCCTTACATGGATATGAGTATTACGTCATGCACACCTCCACACTTCCATACCTCTAGGGGTGCTATTCACGTATTTTTCATGTGAGTGATTCCCTTAGATTTGGGCTGAACTGTAGCCTGGAGAACATAAACTCCACCTCATCAGGATATAGACCTTCAACTGCAGGATCTGTGGATAACTTGGGGGCGTGCACTTGGGGGCCCAGAGAAGCCATCTTGCACGTACTCTTTACACACGCCCTTTAAGCCAAGTTGGTGAGATTAAGAGGCCTTGGGCACCTGCCCATTGAAAACATGATCTCTTGCAGTGGGGGAAGGTCTGGTTTTCCCTGCTGTGTCTCCCAAGAAGTCTGAATGGGCTTTCTAAACATAATGGGCCAGTAGAAAGAAAACATCCTTTTCACCTTCGCCCGCGTTGCCCCCTACTGTTGAGAGCAGGGGCTGAGTGTTAGCGGTGAATTTCATGATTTAACAGCTGGTCTACCTGTGCCCATCACAGTCAGGAAGATGGGCCTCCTGCTTATCAGACAGAGGCCATCAGCACTAGGCTTTTCTTCTTGGATAGTTTCTGGAGCCCCTGACTACATTTGGAAGCCAGGTAGGCATTGGGTCTTTCTCACGGGACAGAGCTGAAATGGGATGTGTCACAGTTGTGCTCTTTGACCCAGAGCTATCAGAGATTGAAGGTCTCGAAAAAGTTACCCTCTTGAGCAGTGACCCCCCCAAACTCAGAGCCAGCCCAAGGAGTGCTTACGGCTGCTCTTAGAAGTGATTTTCCTCAATTCAGCGTCACAAGGCCTCATGGCCAAAAGACTTCTTCACAAACTAATAAACTTCCTTTTCATTGAGCGAAATGACAGGGATGCTTTATAAGCAATTTTTGGTGGCAGGACATTTTTAGCAGCCCAAGGTGAAGCTGCCAGTTCCTCGGAGAGTGAGACAATATAATTCAATTTGGATATAATATAATTAATTAATTGGGGAGCAAATTGCATTAAAGAGATAGCTCTTGGTTGTCACGGCACTCTATCAGAAAACTAGCCCCACAGAGGGGGTTCTAATGTTATTCCAGTTTTTATTATCAACATCAACAGTAGCAGCTACAGCTAATATTTTTATACACATTTATGTTTCAGGCACTGTATTGAATGCTTGGCCTATGGGAGCTTGTGTAAGCCTCACAGCCAGGCTGGGCCTCACACACTGGCTAAATTGCTCCAAGTCCATAAGGGCTGGGTTGCAGGTTTCAGACCCTCAAAGACCCTGCAGGTCACCTGGTCACATTCAGAGTTCCTTTTGAGTCTGCTCTCTGCAGCTAACACCCTCCCTTACACATGCCCTTCAAATATCAATGCTTCAGAAACCGTTGAGTACGTCCAGTGGGTATTTTTTCTCAACGTGTGACCATCCCATTTTGGCTCCTTGCACGAAGAACCAGGAAGGTTAACTGTGGTTCAAAGTCAAGAGCACACACATCGTTGCTAATTTGCCGGTGTATGAGGGGGCTTGAGGGACTGTCAAGATAGGGGGCGGAGGTGGGGTGGGGGAGAACCCAAGCTGCCAGGCCTTTTGAATTCTTTGGTCTAACGTGTGTTTCAGTGTTGCTTTTGTCTTCAAACTGCAGGCCTCTCTCGGATTCCTTTTTTATTTTCTGCTTTCCAGTAAACTTCAAAATAGAATTAAATTGCAAGTTGGAAATGGACCTGTTACTCTTTCTAGCTCTGCAGGGGGAGGCTAGGGCACACTTGGGCAGCTTCATGCTCTTTCTATTCACTTTTAGAAGGTGGTTTCGGAAGAACGTCTTTGTAATTTTCATCTTTTTTTTTCCCCCCTTGACTAAGGCTTTCTCTGGTTTTGATATGTATCATTACGTGCAGATCCTTTGGCCCAGTTTCTAGGACTCAGTCTGGGTCCTCGGTGCTGTCTAAATCTGGCCTCTGAACTCAGAACAAGCCTCAACCTCTGAATGTCCCTTCCCCCCAAAATCTAACATTGCTTATCCTTCTAGAAGCTAAAAACATGTCAACCGAGGATATTGTGGTCCCCTCCAGCGGGTTTTGAATAAACTGGAGGAATGTTTCCAGTGTGAGGCTGGAAATCGGCTACGTGGTGAGGAAATTCCTGGCTGAGCAATTGTGGGCATCCAGGTACGAAACTCAGGACTGAGTGTGAACCCCAAGGAAGTTGAGCTTGCTTCTACAAGAGCAGTGCTGTGCGTCCCGGAGGCTCTGCCTCCGAAGGCTTCGTAGGGCTGTGTAATAAGTTCCTGTGTACCACTGAGCACTCACTAAGGGCACGTCACTGGGCCCAGTAGGGGCTTTAAAAAAGCACACTCCCATTCATTCCCTGCAAGGAAATCTGCATGATTTCCATTGTATGGGGCAGGTAACGGAGGCTCTGAGAGGCTGACTGGGTTGCTCCGGCTGGCACGGCCTGTAGGAGCCGAGTCTGGATTCGAATGCAGACCTGCCTGATTCCCAAGGTCATGTGCCACACCGGTCTCCGTGTGGGCCCTGTTTCAGCTGGAGCCCTGCAGATGGGTGGTGAGCAGGCAAAGGAATGAATGCGTAAGGCCAAGGGGTTCCAGTCAAAAGAGGGACTTTTGAAAGACTCTGTGACCCTCGCAGGAACACTCTCTGCTCTATTGTTGATTTTCCTGTTGCATCCCCACACCCAGCCCAGGGCCTAGCATGTCCTAAGCACACCAAATAATGTTTTAATGAACACTGAAAGCCTCCAGAGAAGAAAAGACCGCCGCTTTTGTTTTCTTTTGAATTATCCATTTAGCTGTTCAGCATCTTCCTCTTTGTCTTAAAGGGCCTTGTGGTCCCTCTTGACCCCTAGCTTCCAAGGGCTGTCAGAGAAGGTTGGAGTGAATGCAGCTTCTCTTCTTCCCCAGGGCCTCCTTCACCCCACGTGTCTCCCCATCTGCTTTCCAGATGAGCAAATGACTCACCAGCTCCCCGCAGCATTCTCGAACCTGCTTTTTGTCTTCTCCGCTCTCTTTCCTAATCTCCTGGGCAGAACTCTTGGCTGCAAGTGATGGAAAGCAACTCTGTCTAGCTCAGGCTCCCAGGGGAAGTCTGGTGGCTCCCAGAAGCCTAGGAGAGACCTCACTGGTGCACCAAGAGGGGATGTGGTGTGCTCCAGGTCACAGAGCTATTATATGGGGGAGGGCTGGGGAGAGCGTGACAATTTCGAGAACAGGCAGCATGAGGGTGGAGCCTGTGGTATTCACCACTGAGTGTGCCTGAAATAGCCACACCGGCACGCAATAGATGCTCAGTAAATATTTGTCGAGTGAATGAATACGTGAATCGGTGAGACCTTCGTCTTCCCCTCTGCTAGCTCACCCTCACTGTACCCCAGGGGCCACCGCAGGTGATGGAGAGCCTGCCTGCCTTGGTCTCAACCTGGGCAGCTCCGCACGCACCAAGGACCCACCACGTACAGACGTTCCCCAGCTCTTGCATCAGATCTTCTTGGCTGACCACGGCAAGCCGTGGTCCCCGAGGAAGATGCCAGAAGCAGGGCTCCCTGCCAAGCCTTCTGCACTGCCATCCCCGTGAATTCCGACTCCCCGGGGCTCCCAGCGGGCGAGAACAAGGGCCAGCTGTCGCGGAGGCCCCCCGCCCTGTCTTCGGGTGGGGTGTGTGGTGAATGGAAAGTCAGCCGTTCGGGCCTCGTGGCTTGGCCTCCGCGAGCAGGGATGTTTCATAAAAGTCACTTTTCAAGGCTCTTTCCCTCCACCACGCCTTGGCAGCCACGCCAGCTCTCTAGAACTGAGCGGGCCTTGTGTCTGTTGGGAAGAAAGACGTGAAAATGAGTTCTGGAACGGACTCGGGGCTGTGGTCCCAGGAGAAACAGGGCACCGCGTTGTGCCGCTGCCTGGGGCAGAGCCGACAAGCGGCGCATTCATTCCCAGGCTGGAGTTGCCTCCTTTGGTGGCATCAGCCCCCCGCTCCGCACGGCCACGGCGAGGCTCGGCGGCAGTGTCCCCTGTGGAGAGAGGTGGCTCGGGGGAGTGGGGCCGTTTGGTTAGCCAAGGGAACCCTAAATATGGATTTTTCTCATCTGAGTCACCCCTCCAGAAAGCTCCGTGCTTGTACTTGCTTTGTATTCTGTGCGCCTGGTGCCCCCTGGAGGTGTGTGGAGCGCTGGGGCCCTTGTATGGAGATGGGGCTGCATGTAGTCACTGTGGCAGCCCCCCAGGTACATACTTGTGCCACATTTGTCCACGTGTGTAGGCCCATCTCTTGTGTGTGTGGATACAACTCTGCATATGGTTTGTGCGTACACTGCTGTGTGCGTGCATGTGTGTGTTCCCGAGTGAGACAGGCTGCCTGGATTAAAATCAGGACCACGTGACCTTGACAGAGCAAGTAAGCCTCGGTTTTCTCACCTATATAATGGGGCTGATAACTGTCCCCACTTCACAGGCTAATTAGGAAGGGTACATGAGGCGACTCCTGGCCCCAAGTAAGTGGTAGGTAGATGTGCACACGTGCGTGTGTGTGTGTGTGAGTGCACGAGCTTCTGTGGGCCTTACTTCATGCTGTCAGTTTTGACTGGAATTGTGTCAGCTGCTGCTTTTGCATTCTGAGCAAAAGACCCAGCGCTTTGAGATCTGAGGTGGAAAGTGACAGCACCAGAGACTCTTTGGGTCTCACTGGGGCTGCTCAGCCTATTCTGTCCCACCTGGGCAGGGGAGGGGCATCCGTCCCTCTCCATGCCCTGTATCCCCCTATGCTCACACATGCTTGCTGCCCTCCACTTGAGCTCCCCTACACACACACACACACACATACGCACACGCACACACATGTGGTCTCCCTGACGCCACTGCAGTTTCCCAAGAGGGCCTTAAAAAATTCTCCAGCCTGAACTGCAGACTCTCTTTGTCCTTAATCCACACAGTGGACGCTCTTTACCCAGCCCCTGGAGAGCCCAACGTCTTAGGCTGGGCTTGAGCTCTGGGAGGACAGGTCTCAATAGACACAGAGACAAGGGTGAGAAATTCCTGGGTGGGCATCTGGGAATGTGGTGATGGCAGAGTGGTGAGAGAAGGCGCCCCAGGGATGAGGCTGAGGTCCAGATCCTTGCTCCGCCACTGACCACGTGACCTTGGGCATGTCCTTTGCTCTTGCTGAGTGTTTCTCATCTCGCAGATGGCCGAAGCTGCATCTGAGGTTGGATATGAGGATTAAAGGGGATTATTCCCTGAGATCTTGCCATTCGCAATGACGTGGATGGAACTGGAGGGTATTATGTTGAGCGAAATAAGTCAAACAGAGAAAGACATGTATCATATGATCTCACTGATATGAGGAATTCTTAATTGCAGGAAACAAACTGAGGGTTGCTGGAGTGGGGGGTGGGGTGGGAGGGATGGGGTGACTGGGTGATAGACACTGGGGAGGGTATGTGCTCTGGTGAGCGCTGTGAATTGTGCAAGACTGTTGCATCTCAGATCTGTACCTCTGAAACAAATAAAGCAATATATGTTAAGAAAAAAAAAAGAAGAAGAAGAAGAAGGTAGCGGGAGGGGAAGAATGAAGCGGGGGAAATCGGAGGGGTAGACGAACCATGAGAGACGATGGACTCTGAAAAACAAACAGGGTTCTAGAGGGGAGGGGGGTGGGAGGATGGGTTAGCCTGGTGGTGGGTACTGAGGAGGGCACGTTCTGCATGGAGCACTGGGTGTTATGCACAAACAATGAATCATGGAACACTTCATCTAAAACTAATGATGTAATGTATGGGGATTAACATAAGAATAAAAATAAATAAAAATAAATAAATAAATAAATAAATAAATAAATAAATAAATAAATGTATAAGGAAAAAAAAAAGGGGGGGGATTATTCCCATAAAGCCCTCCTAACAACCCCCAGCACTCAGTGTTAGCTGTTGTTGGCCTGTGTCAGTTACTGGTCCATCTTTGCTTATCATATTCGTAAGTGAGGCCCTTCCTCTTGGAGCTGTGCTGGTGGCCCTTCTGCACCGATCTTGCACACAGTAGGCCCTCACTAAGTGTGTTGTGATGTATTCCATGACTCATTCATTAAAATACAAGATAGAGTCGAAAAGACGCCCAAGTATATAGAATAAGACAAGCCCAGTGCCGGAAGAGCTTAGCAATGGAGAATCTCCCCTTCCACGGAGGGCTTTGCCATCCCAGGGAAGACTGTTGCTTTACAAGGAATTGCATTCACAAGTTTGACTGTCACTTTTTTGTGCAGTTTCTTTTGTATTTCCCTGTGTTCACCATCTTTTGAAAACTTCAGCCATGACCCAGCTTTCCAACCCAAGACTATTTTCGCGCCTTCATTGTCTCTTCCAGCTTAGTCTACTTCCATTGTTTCTCACTGTGTTTGTCATATCCACTTAATACCATTTTGTAAACATCATTAACGCATTTTGAGGTCTCTTTAGTAATCTATCGAATTAGTGCATAATTTTCCATTGAGTTGATGTTTTTCAGTGAATGCTACGGTTCCCATAGTGTCGAATGTTTAGATACTTGTGTTGGTATTCTAAATAAATAATGTTGTAAATATCTTTGAATTTACGGCTTTTTTCCCCCTGATTACTTCCGTACTAAATTGTCAGGCATGACAAAACCAGCTGACAAACATTCCACCAGTGCCGGGTGCCCCTAAATGGTGTGGGGGTTCATGTGATAGTTAACAGCCATAGCCACTGACCCTTCACTGAACAGTTAAGCCAGGCATTCTCCTGAGTGCTTAGCCTGGGTTCTTATATTTTATCCCTTCTGCTCCTGGAGATGGAGATGTTGTTATTCCCGTTTTACAGATGCAGAAACTGAGGCAAAAGAGAAGTTAAATGACCCGCCCAGGAATGTAGACAGGGATGTTAAAGGAAGTCACCCATTCCCTCAGTCATAGAACGTTACACGTAATTACATCACCAAGCTCAAAGTTGTCCTGGCCAGTTCTTGGGGAAAATCATAACTATTCCCACCACGTAAGCTTAGAAATGTTAAATATGGACCCATAAGTATATCTCCGTATATAAAATTAGGCAGTAATTGAACTTGCAGGAAGTCCCTTCTGACTTTTCATGAAAGCTGCCCCCGCCCTGCGCTGTACCACTCCCGGCAACCACCAGGCCAAGTTGGGGGGTGGTTTGAGCAGCCGATCCTAAGCCCTCTCCCCTTGCTTCCTTGTGCCTCTTCCTCTGCGACATTCCCCCACTCCCAAGGGCCAGGTGTCCCCATGCACGGTCTCCCTTCCAGTGTTCCCAGCCACGCTCCAAAAGAGCTCATCCACGCTGAGGTTGAGTCGAATCTGGAATTCATTCCAGAGAGAGTTGCACTTGGTCAAGGACTGATGTCCTAGAATTGGCTCTGAAGAATATATTGTAAGAGAGGGAGAGAGAGAGAGGTTGACTGACTAAGAGGGAGGACTGGATTATGGCATCCCCCTGCTCGAAACCTTGCAGTGGCTTCTTGCTGCATTTAGAAAAAAATCCCATCTCCTGACCTTGCACCTTCTGACTCTCACCACTGTTCAACATCACGGCCATCTACTCATTCCCCGCCCTCTCCCCAGTCAAGTCGCTCTCTGTTCTGCATTCCCAAGCTCTGTCCCTCTTGGCACTGGATGGCTGGTGGCGGTGCACGAGCCCTCTTCCCTCTGCCAGGGTCGGGTTGGTCTCCTCCTTCGTGTCTCAGATCTAGTACCACTGGCTGTCCTTCATCTCTTAACTCCACACCTTGTTTCTTTCACATGTAGCTCTTACTACAAGCTGGCTGTATAGATAGGGTGCTTGCTTGCTTGCTTGCTTGCGTGTCGCCCCTACTAGACTGTAACTCAAGGAGGGCAGAAGGCAGCGTATCTGTGTCATTCGCCGAGGCACCTTGCACCTAACGTGGCGCTGGGACGGAACATGCTCAACGTCACTCCAGCTCCCGTCCTTCCCACCTATGTGGCCGTAGACTGGGAAGGCCGTGGGAGCCAGGGGAGCCGGGAGCATTTGAGGCTGTGGTCTCCTTGTTGCAGAAGGACTCTGGATCCCAGCGAGGACCAGTTAACTCTATGGCAGCCATTGGGAAAACTTACTGGCTGGGTCCTTGGTGCTTGTATTTATTTTTATTTTTTTTTATTTTTTTTTAAAGATTTTATTTATTTATTTGAGAGAGAGAATGAGAGAGAGCGAGCACATGAGAGGGGGGAGGGTCAGAGGGAGAAGCAGACCCCCTGCTGAGCAAGGAGCCCGATATGGGACTCGATCCCGGGACTCCAGGATCATGACCTGAGCCGAAGGCAGTCGCTTAACCGACTGAGCCACCCAGGCGCCCGGTGCTTGTATTTAAAGCACAGTGGTTCTGTTTTTTCCTTCTCAGAGAAATATTTGCTTTATCTCTGACAGTGTGTATTTTATTGGAGCTGAGCAGGAGGATGTTGTTGACCTGAGATGTGAGCACATAGTTTCCAAAGAGACTCTGTCAATGGCTTAAAATTAAAAAAGGCTCAATGGGGGTGCGGGGGGGGGGGCGCAGTGGGAAAGGAGGGGGGTGGCCACGGAAAGTGCTGCTATTTTGCTATGGGGACAACACTGTGTTTCTTTCGGAGGTAGGTTAAGGGGATGAAAATCTGAATTGGCATATCTATAAACAAGTTATTACTTCAGCTGGGAGATAATTTGTTGAGAAAATGCCGTTATTTTCCCAGTCTAGGTCCCTCAGAGTGTGTGGCCAGGGCGTGATGCTGACTGATGCTCTTGCATGTAGATGCCGAGAAGTCACCGAGCCTGTTTGTTCTCAAATAAATTGAGTTTTCTGTTTTGCACGGTGTAATGAAAAGGGGGAGGGGCCTCCCCTCCTGCTTTCAGGGCTGGGTGCCTACAGCTGCTCACGCCCCTCCCTCAAATCCTGGGAGCAGCATCAGAACCTCCTGCGGGACTCTCATTAGAAAGTCAGGGGTGGGGAACCCAGGTCTTTAGTCCTCATAGGGAGGAGACTCAGAAAGGGTTTGGAGACTCTCAGCTCCTGGCTCCGTGCTTTCTCGAAGAGACTGTCTGTTATGGGCTGAATTGTGTCCCCAAGAATGCGTATGTCGAAGTCCTAATCCTCAGACCTTGGAATGTGACCTTATTGAGAAAGAGGGTCATTGCCAGTGTCATTAGCATAGATGAGGTCATGTTGGGGGTCAGGCAGGCTTCTAATCCAGTATGACCAGTGTCCTTATAAAAAGGGGCAATTTGGACACAGGCACCCACCCAATATGTGAAGATGAAGGCAGATATTGGGGTGATGCTTTTTACAAACCAAGGAATGCCAAAGACGGCCAGGAAACCACCAGATGCTAGGAGAGTGGTGTGGGACAGACTTTCCGCGCCAGCCTCAGAAGGGACCAACCCCTGCCAACACCTGGATCTCAGACTTGTAGCTTCCAGAGACAGTAAATGTCCAGGGTGTAAGCCACACTGTGGAACTTTGTTATATGAGAAAGGAATACATCATCGAAGAGCCTCCCTTGACCCACCATGCACTGCCTACCCTGAATAAAGGCCCACTCCTATCCCCTCAAATCTATGTGTCCACCCCCTTGCCCTGAGTGGGCCCTTAGGTCATCCTGTGGCTGGTCTTTGCTCTTGCCAGAAACACAATCTGCCTTGTGTTGCTCTAGTACAGGGAGCAACCTCCCCGTGAGATTGCCAACCTCAGAAAGGGAACCGGGTCTCTCTCTCTGACCTGTCTCCAGCAGATGCTCAGTCACTTTTTGTTTGGTTCATTAGATTGGTCAATTCTGACCTCTGAGACCTGTCCACTTCTTGTCCTTCTTTTTCTAGAGTTTTTACCTCTTGCCTCATGAGTCCTTTGGTGGACGTCTGCTCTTTAATCTTTATGCATCCTGTGCGGATCCAAGATCTCTCATATTCTGTAATAAAGCCTTGGGTATGTGAAAGAGCTCAGCCAACTGTAAAGTGCTCTAGAAAAATCGTAGTGATGGCTGATTCTTTTGTTTGAGTGCCTGAAGACGGCAGGGATCTAGAGACAGAGGCCCTGGGTCCTGTCCAACATTATCAGTTCCCAGCTGGGCATCCTTATGGAAGTCACTTAACCTCTCTGAACTTCGGTTTTCCCATCTGTAAGGTGGCAGTGATTGGCTCGTCTGGGTACCAGAGGATCTGTGAGAGAGGCCTTCGCCAGCCATAGAGCAGAGGCCACAGACGCGGGATCCATAGAAAACAGGAGAAGGATGTGGGTATGGTGGGGATCACAATGAGCTAGAGAATAGGCACCCCATCCAAAGAGGGTTCGGCAGGAGGGTGGGTCCACGGGGTTCTAGATACTCAGAATTTTTAATGGAAGCCTCAAAGGCAGATTATTACGGGAGGTCTTCCAGTGTTGTCTCTGGTCTTTTTAAGCACCACAGGGGCCATACACAACAGGTTTATGGGCTGTTTCTGGCCCCATGAGCCACCACTTGGTGGCTTCTGCTATAGAATTTAATATAAGGTAGGGGTTGGTGGCCTCCTTTCTGTTACCCAAACCTGCTGGTCTAAGGATGCTCTTCCAGAACACTGTGAAAAGCAAGAATTAATACTGGCCAAGGAAAAGTTAAGTTGTCACCTTCTCCAGGAAGCCTTCCCTGATCTCATCCCCACCCATTTGGATTAGATCAGAGGTTGGCAAACCTCTTCTTAAAGGACCAGACAGTAAATGTTTTAGACATCGAGGGCCATTCAGTCTCCTTGGCAACTACTCACCCATGTTTCTGCTATGCTAAAGCAGCTAGAGATAATATGTAAGTGATGGGTGTGGCTGAGTTCGAATAAAATTTTATTTACAAAATCAAGCCACCAGTCTGGATTTGACTATTGTAGTTTACTGATATCCTGAGTTAGTCGCCTCTTTTATATGCCATCCTAACATCCAGAACTTAGTCCCTTACAAGTAGTCTACTAGTACAACTGAGAATGAAAACATTAATTGAGCACTTACTGTGTGCCAGGAGCTATCCTGAACCCTTCATTTGTAGTTACTCAGTTCTCACAGTGAGTTTATATGGAAGGCCCTGCTGCTGTCTCCATTTCACAGGTAAGGGGATTGAGTCTCTGAGAAGTTGAGCAGTTTGCCGAAGGTCACGCAGCTGATAAAGGCAGTCTGAGCTTTCAGACTGCCAGGAAAGTAAACTCCGTTTCTCTAACTCACCAGCAGACTTGGTGTGTCTTTGCACAGGGACCGTCTTGAAGGAGGTGCTCAGGAATCAAGGAGTGAGTGACAAGGCACTTTCAGGCTTTGCAGACCTGTCCAGGAGTGGGATAAAAATACCGATTTGCAGCCATTTCTGAATAGACTGGGACAGTCCCATCTGCTGCGGGGACCTACCACCAGACTGTTCCTCTTTCTCTTGCACCAAGAATCTGGCAGCCGACCCCTGGCGGGTGGACGCTCTAGTTGGGGCTTGCCCGGGGCCACTTTGAACATATGGTCCTCTTAGTGGCCCTAAAATCTGACAGACCCCTGCCAATATCGGTCTCTCCACGCCAGCGTCGGGTGAACCATCACAGCCTCCCACTGCCGAGGGACTGGAGCCGAGTCTCCCATCCAGCTAGCAAACAGATGGGAATGACATCGAGGACACACTGGGTCTGGGGCCCTCCCAGAAGGGCCTCTGAAGGATTCCACGTCAATATGGGAAATCGATTCCTATGTGAAAAGCCCTTCCGAGATTTCACTATATTTAAAGGAGTCTCCGACGGGAGTCCTTTGTCCTATGAATGATCTGGTTAGTTCCCTGCTTTAGAAGCTTGGCGTCCGTTTACCTGGGGTGCCTGTGTCCTTCTGTACTTCTTGACGTGTCATAATGAGTAATAATGATGACAGGGATTATACTGGGACCTTGCTGTGTGCCTGGTGCTTTCTGTACACGGTCTCATTTGACCCTTCTGGCTCCTCTGTGGGTTAGGTGCTGACCTTTTGCCGATGTGTAAACTGAGGCACAGAGAAGTTTAAGCCAGTTAAGCTCTGGGGCTGGCGCTCTTCACTGTCCCGCATGCTGCTCCCTCTGTGCCTGGCCTCACATGCTTCCAGAAACGGTGTCCTCCTCGTGCCGACATGGAGGCTCTGGAGCATTGCACACTCTGGCCAAGGTCACGCCAGAGGTCGGTGAGGATGGAGTTACTGACCCTTTCCTCCAGAGCGGTTCTCCCAGACACTCTGCCTCCCCATTGGAATGATTTTTACCCCTGGCATGCTGGGTGGCGTGGGCCACACTGGTGGCCCCCAGCATTGTGGCCGCCAGCCACCATGGCTACTGGAGCCCTTGAAATACGGCCCAGGATGAGAAATAGAATTCTTAATTTTATTTAATTTTAATTCATTTTAGTTTAAAACCGGATACAGTTATTGGAAAGCTTTTAACTTTCGGAACAAGTCAGGCCTGAGAATTTATTTTTTCATTTGGTATTTTTATGAACTCTAAATACAGAAAGCATATTTCTGGTGAAGACTCAGCGTCTAAATTGAGATGTGCTGTACTGTAAAGGACACACCACGCCCTCCAAATTCACCTGTTCCCTTAATGTGCCTCTGCCATGCCTTCTTCCTACGGTCATTCGTTCATTCAACACGTATTTCTTGAGCACCAGCTATGGGAAGATACTGGTGTGCATGCTGAGTACAAGATACAGTGATCAAAGAGACCAAAAAAAAAAAAAAAAGGAAAATATTGTACATGAAATTAAAGCAGGATATGTGACAGAGAGGAGGGTGGTCGCCAGAGGGGCTTATGAGGAGGGGACGTTTGACCTGAGACCGGAAGGACCAGAGAAGCCATGTGAAAACCTGGAGAAAAAGCATTCCAGGCAGAGGGAAGAGGCTTTGAGGCATCAGAGAGAATGGAATGTTCTAGAAACAGAAGGCTTTTAGTCCTAGAGGAAGAGGCAAAGGGGCGAGTAAGATGAGCTCGAGAAACAGGCAGGAGTAAGATCCAGGAGGGTGTTTCCCAACCAGAGTGAGAAGTTTAGATTTTGTTCCTCGTTGACATGGGAGTGCTTACGATTTGCTATTTTGTGTGTTATGTGGGTGATGATTTATTTATTATTTTTTCAAGCAGGCTCCACACTGGGTGTGGAACCCAACGTGGGGCTTGAACTCACGACCCTGAGCTTGAGACCTGAACTGAGATCAAGAACCAGATGCTTAACCAACTGAGCCAACCAGGAGCCCCTGGGTTATGATTTTTTAAAGGTGCCCCCGGCTGCTGGGTGGACATGGGAGGCAGCACGAGGAGTGCAGGGACTTGGACTAGCATGGCGGGGTCCGGATCGGAAGTGGTCGGTGCTGGACACATTTTTGGTGGCAGGTTCTGTTGGACCTGGCGGTGAATTGGAGGTGGGTCAGCTGCCGGCCACGAAGAGAGGAATGCAGAGTGACTCCTGAATTTTTGGCTTAAGCTGTAGGGTGGGTGGTTCTCCAGTTGACTTAGGTACCTCCACATTGCTTCCAGGCCGGCAGTATTGTTTTAATTTCCTTCCTCCTGTGTCTGCGAACGCCTTTTGGCAGCTGACAAATGTATATATAGCCACGGCCTCATTGGAGACGTCTGTTTTGAGCGGGGAAAGCGGAACTTGTTCTTTCATTCTGGTTCAGGGCCCTATTTTCCTTGTAAATCGCTCCCCCCCCCCCCCCCCCCCCCCCCCCAGTCTGTTCCTGCTGATGGAAGTGACGTTTGGATTAAGAATAGATCTCTTAAACCTAGCGCCCAACTTCCCTGGCGTTTTTCCCTCTGCAGGGAGATGCTAAAGATGCTGGAGAAGTGGGGGGTGAAGTGATTATTTAATTGTGTGCAAATGAGATGTGGGGAAGACAGCAGACAAAGGGCACGGCCGGAATTCTGTAAGAGCAACACCTGACATGATTCCATTTCCTGACTTTAGGCTCCAAATGAATTTCTACTTGACTAAAAATACCTCAAGAGCTAGGTGGCAGCTTAAAAAGCTGCCGGTAAATTTAAAACAGGCTTGCACGCCACTGATAATAGCGAGGATAAAACGTTAGTAGAGAATTTTCCGCCACACATTTTCTTTAACTCCTGGTTCTCCATCCTGTCCCTGTCCGCTTTGATTCTTGGGGGCAATTGGGATGGTGGGGCGTATATTTAGCTTCCTTTTTTTCTTTTAACTTGTCAATCAATGGCCAGGGGCCAGGTTGAATGTACTTGAGGTTTAAGATCTAAGGCTTGAGAGATGACGTGACACTGACCTGGGGCTGCATAGAGAGCAAGTTTATTGGGAATCAGTAGCATCATGGGTCTAACTGGCCAAATAAAAATGCACTCCCAGGCTACATATTTACCTGCAACACAGTTCCAGAATGTTCTTTACCTTCCAACTCTAACAGTCTTCTAGATTATCCTGGAAGTAAACAGTCATTAATGAAAACTAAAAACAGCTAGTGTTGAGTTTGCTTTAAACACTTTCTGTGCATTATCACACTGAGTCCACACAACAACCTTCTTGAATATTGACAGTGTTGAATTTTACCTGAGCCCTGTGCTCCTCGAAAAGAGCCAAGAAAACCCCCACCCTTTTGTGTTCTGGAAAAACGCTTACTACAAAGGACCACCCTTCTCCATGTGACTCAGTTATGATGCACGGCTGCCCCCTTGTTTACCTATGATGAGGCCAGACACATGCCCTCCAAATTCCCTTTCTTTGCCTCAGAGATGACTCACTCCGATGCTTGTTCGCGCCAATCAGTTAGAACAAAAGGCCGGTTAACCAAACTTTGGTGATGCTTCTCTTCTGTGCTTCCGCCCACCCTCCGCCTGAGCCAGCAGACAGCCCTTCCCGAGGACAGACTGGCTTCAGGGTGAAACATCCTCTCATCTATTGGGTCCCCTGACCTTTCCATCCCACGTCCCCACAGTTCTTTCTGTCTTGTTTACTCCTCCCTAGAAAAGAAAACTCCTAACATTGGAGATGCTGGCAGATCCCGTGCTGAGAGCGTGCGCCCGAGTGCATGAGCCCTGTCCCTTTAATGCAATAGTCTTGTTCTTCTTTTTGCGAAGGATCCTTTCAGATCATCTCCTTACTGAGTCCAGATTTTGTTCTTTTTGACCACGCCTGTTACGTTGATGATCTCTGTTTTGCAGAGGAGGAAGTTGGGGCCCAGGGATGTGGTCAGAGGCAGAAAGGGGAGCTCTGTTCTCTCTCAACCCAGATTCTTTGCTGATGCAGTTAGCTACTTACCATGGCTCCACTTATGAATTTGGAACTTTCTCTGACCTCCATCTGGTCCTCAGTGTGCTTATTCTCTAGTTGCAGATATAAGAGACCGAGTCCTGGTTTGCGTAGTATCCACGTTTTAAAGCTCTGGGAAGAACCTCCTACAAGATCCCTATTTCACGTGCACCTGTGTATCTGTGCTAACAGAACCCTCCAGAGAAGGGAAATCGTGGGCTCTCACCCCAAAAAGGAGCAGGTGGGGTGTGGCGCCCCCAGCTCGGATGTCCGGGGAGGTCCTCGGCAGGGCGAATGGGTACCAGGGGAAGATGTGCAGGTGGCCGGGCTCTCCCTGGGGGCTGTGGGGTGTGCTGCATGGGGATGAGCAAGAGGGATGAGGCCAAGAACAGCAGGGTGCCAGTGGTCTTGCCCACCAGTCTCCTAACTGCACCTTCTTGGGGCAATGGGGAGCCAGTGCAGGTCCTCCGGCAGGAGAGTGTCATGATGAAAATGATAATAATAATGATCATGCTGATAATAGCCTGCTCCTCCGTGGTTTTATAGCTCTGCTCCCAAGGTGCCCTTCTCCAGAAAGCTGGGAGTGCTTCACAGATGTTACCTAATTAATCACCAGCACTTCCCTGCCGAGGGAGGTGGGGGGTAGCTAATAGCCCCATTTTTCAAGGGAGGAAAATGAGGCAGCCAGAAGCTCTCAGGTAGCCTGGTCAGGCAGCACCAGCCTCGGGAGAGGGCCTGCGACAGACTTCCTCTCTCTCTTCGCCTGCCAGGCCCACGGCCCACCTTTGGGGAGCAGAGTTCCCCAGGACAGACTGGTTTGTGCTCGGAGACATTCTGATGAGAGTTGCCTGGGCATTAAGGATGGAGGAGAGGAATCTGGGGACTGGGGTGGGGGGGCTAACGAGCGGAGGTTGGTTGAGGTCACACCTGGCTGTGGGCACACCCCGAACCCTTGGTATCTTCTTTCTCTGCCCTCACAGAAGTCGCAGGGCATTTGGCATCCTTCTCTGTATCCGTTGAACTCTCTAGCTGATCTTTCGTGTCCTCCTTGAGGCAAGGATTCTGCCTTTTATAATCTAATTTCCGTGTCTGGTTCCCCTACTTGGGCTTGAATTCTCTGCCATGCACTCGCTCTGGGTGAGCCCTGTCCCCTCTCCCAGCCTCTGACAATTAGATGAGATGATGCATGTCCCATCCTCAAGCTGGAACGTGACAAGCAGTTACAGCATCTAATAAGCTGCCAGTGTTGTTATAGTAGCAGCTTAAAAATAAACAGGCTGGGGGCGCCTGGGTGGCTCAGTCGTTAAGCGGCTGCCTTCGGCTCAGGTCATGGTCCCAGGGTCCTGGGATCGAGCCCCGCATCGGGCTCGCTGCTCCGCGGGAAGCCTGCTTCTCCCTCTCCCACTCCCCCTGCTTGTGTTCCCTCTCTCGCTATGTATCTATCTGTCAAATAAATAAAGAAAATCTTAAAAAAAAAAAACCAGGCTGGACTGCTCTAAACTCACGGATGGAGGTGCACCTGCTTTAAAGCACTTGACGCATGCCCAAAATATTGGGCAGGAATAGGTTTCTTTGAAATGGGATCGTTTCTCTTGTTGATTCCCATTATAATTTTAAGGAGAACGTACTCAACTTTTTAATTTCTGGCTGGGCCTAATCACGCTTTGGCCACAAGTTCCTGGCCCCTCCACCATCAAGCATTTAGTAATCCATAAACAAGGCTTAAGCTGCTATTTAAAGCAACTCTGCTGTTAATCCTTTTGTCAGAGCAAATCTCTTTGGAATGTGAATAACCTCCCCCTGTCCCCCCAGCTCTTCCCTTTTGCTCCCTTTGTGTAGACTCCAGTTTTCCAGTTTGATTTCTTATAAGGTAGGCTTGTTGGAGGATTGGGGGTCTGGAGCTGGAGGAAGGATGGACTCTTAAGAGTGACTGGTCCGACCTCCTCATTTATAAAGGACGGGAGAATGGGGATCTGGGGAGAGGGGAGCTTTACACATTTAGGTCGTAGCAAAGCAGAGGCGAAGCCTGTGTCTCCAAAAGTGTTTTTTAGCTGTTACATCAATGACCTTTTAAAAAATGGTCATATATGTATTTTAATATGGCGAGTGATAGTGTTTTCCCATAAATACACTAATATGAGAATAGTAATCACCTTGAGCTTGCTTGGTCCAACCACAATTCTAAGAAGCACTTGCTATGAATTCACTTTCCATGTTTCAGCTCACTTGACCCTAACACATGGAGGTTGCACTCATGACTGTTTTACAGGTGGGGAAACCGAGGCACCAAGAGGCGAACTCACTCTTCCAAGGTCACACAGCTAATAAGTGATGGTCAGCTTCAAAGCTCATCGATTACAAACGCCTCTTGACTGCCTAAAAATGCTGCCATAAAGTCTGATATATTTTTTAAAGATTTTATTTATTTGAGAGAGAGAGAGAGAGCACAAGCAGGGCAGAGGGGCAGAGGGAGAAGGAGAAGCAGGCTCCCCGCTGAGCAGGGAGCCCCATGCGGAGCTCCATCCCAGGACCCTGGGATCATGACCCAAGCTGAAGTCAGACGCTTAACCCACTCACTGAGCCACCCAGGCGCCCCTAAAATCTGGTATTTTTAATAGACATATTTCAGTAAACAGTGAGAGTTGGCTGGAGACAATACTAAGTTGTATGGGCGCCGGAGACACAGGACAAGAATCGTGAAACTGTTGTGTACTCATGGGTGGTCTGGAAATGGTACAGGGTACCAAGTGTTATGTCAGGGATGCATTTAGCAGATTTCCAGTAGGGGCCTGGTTGGTGCCCAGCACTGCCTGAGGTGCCATTAACAGACAACTGTTTGGAAACAGACCAGATCAGGGAAGGGCCCTGCCCTTCTGTTCAGCGTGCAATCCAGTGGAAGGGAGTGTGTGAGAACAAATAAATAAGGCACCACAGGGGTTGTGGAAAGTGCTGGGGGAAAGCAGTGCGGTGTGGGCATATGGGTGTGAGTGTGTGTGTTAAAGAGCGGGGGCCTACCTTTACCAGGGTAATCGCTGTCACCTCGCGCAAGAGGTGACACGTCGGAGGAAACACAGAAGTGATGTGAGCAGCTTCATCTCTGCATCTGGCTGTCTTTCTTTCCCCATCATTCCCTCTTTGCTCCGGGAGCGGATGCAGAGAACTTTCAGGACCAGGCCTGTCCGCAGTGCCTGCATCCCTCAAGGCCCCTGCTTGAACCTGAAACCAGGGACTGCTCCAGGCCTGGTGCGAGGTACAGGATGGCACCACCTGACCCCCCTCTGTCAGGTGTGGATGGATATGCTGCGCCACGAGTGATTTATTTTTTGTTTTCTACGTGAGAGAGGCGGCAAAGACACAGGTAGCTTATTATTAAACAGATCCATCTGTGTCCTTACCTATTGGTGATGTCAGAGGGGAATCAGGTGGGTTTGGAGTACAGATTTTAACTCAAACTCAGAGCTGCTCCCTGACCCTAGCTGACTGCTTCTGCTAAGTGAAACAGCCGGTGGGTACCTATTTCTGGAAATCCCTTCTCCTAGGCAAAGACGTGGAAAGTTAGATGCCTTCTGAGCGGGGCAGGTAACGAACACAGGGGTGATGGCCACATGGGGACAGAGAGCACTTTTTTTTTTAAAGATTTTATTTATTTATTTGGCAGAGAGAGACAGCAAGAGCAGGAACACAAGCAGGGGGAGTGGGAGAGGGAGAAGCAAGCTCCCCGCTGAGCACAGAGCCCGATGTGGGGCTCGATCCCAGGACTCTGGGATCATGACCTGAGCCGAAGGCAGACGCTTAACGACTGAGCCACCCAGGCGTCCCCAGAGAGCACTTATATACCCTCAGAAGTGGACAGTTGCTTCTCAGCTCCGGCCGATGGAAGTGGGGACCCCATGTGGCCAGATCTGCTTTTTCAAGGAAGGCCAGACATCCAGAATTTGAACAACACATAGTCTTCCTGAACTTTAGATATTTGGCAACTAGTTGAAAACGTTGAAAATGCATTGCAGGCTAAAGCCAAAACATATCTAAGAGCCATATTCAGCTCCTGGGTGACTGGTCGTTGGCCTTCTGTCTGAGGACCCCTGACAACCAGGCTGGCCAGCTGAGAGACCAAATGGGCGTGGAGTCTTCCAGAACTTGGTGGGAAGTAAAGGGGAGGACATGGACCAATCACCTGTCTACCGGAGGTTGGTCGTACAATGCCACCTCCTTCACTCTGATCTGCTTTTGTTCTAAGAGCTGGCCAGTCCTTGAAGTCCTT
Organism: Neomonachus schauinslandi; assembly: GCF_002201575.2. Lineage (NCBI taxonomy): Eukaryota > Metazoa > Chordata > Mammalia > Carnivora > Phocidae > Neomonachus > Neomonachus schauinslandi. The sequence goes on from NC_058407.1 coordinate 150,581,561, forward strand.
GAGCTCTGATGCCTAGGTCATTTGTTTCGTGGCTTGCGAGTGATTGCAGACATTTACTCAGGGCTCTGTCTGAGCCAGGGCCCCATGGCAAGTGCTTTCCATACATTCTTAGCTCACTTGACCCTCATGATTAACCCCTTCAGGTAGATCCTAATGCTATCCCACCTTAGAGATGGGAACCGCTGAGCTCTGAGAGGTTAACCCCTTTGCTTAGGGTCACACAGTTAGAACCTAGCTGAGTGAAGTCTTCCTGGCCTGTCTCCAGGGCCTGAGAGTTGAAAGATACTCAAGACTCTGTTTTTGACCTAAGGCAGTTCTTAATTCACTTCTTAAAATTTAAATGTTCCTTTTGTTTAAGCTGTTCATCTTATCCTTGCCATTCAAAGTCCACATTGGCCATTTGGGGACCCTATGGGAGGCACCCTCATTGGCTCTGGGAGAACAGGGGTGGCTGAGACTCGGGTCCCGCCCATCACCAATCTTGAGGAAGATCAGTGCCAAGAAGGAGGTAGTCACGAGGTACTCGTAGTTGGTGATGGTGGTGGTAGCAGGGAGCTAGGAACGCAGGGAGCTAGTCAACTTGTCTTTGAGAGATCAGGAAAGGTCTCGAAGAAAAAAAATCTGAGTTGAGTTGGGAAGGGTAAATAAGAATTCTCCAGGTGGGCCAGGAAGAGAAGGCATTCCTGCCCAAGGGAATGGCCTGAGCAAAAGCAAGAAGCAGCATCTCTGTGTTTGCCTGGAGGGACTGTGGTGTAGAAGGATTGTCCCTCCCCCTGGGATCTGCCTGGGTCTTTCCCCCAACCCCCCCCCCCCCCGCCCTTCTCCTTCCACCAGAACAAAAGTCTCTGCCCCCACATGGTTGGAAGGAAGCAGATGCATCTCAGCAGGGAGAGAGGCATGCTCTTGTCTTGGGACCCAGGACTGTGTAGTGGTTTGGAACTTGTCCTCTGGAATCAGACCCCCCTGCCGGGTTCAGATCCTGGCTCTGCCCATGGCTGTGACCTTGAGGAGGTCGCTTTACCTCTCTGAGCCTCAGTTTCCTGACCTGGGACATAGGCATGAGAGTAACTCCCTTGGGGTCTCCAGGAGGTAATGCACTAAAGCACTTTGCATAGATCTTACTCTCAATCAGTGCGCAGAGTGGGGACTGGTGTCCCCAGGACCTGTGGGTGGGTGTCCACACGGCTCTCAGCACCCTGGCCGGTTCCCAGTGCCTTCAGAGGCCATCGGATTGGTCGGGCACGGGGCGTGGGCCTGCTAAGCGCGTCTCCCACTGGCCGACTGAGCCACCCAGGCACCCCAAGAATGTGATTCTGGAAAGACCTGGTCCAGATTCTGGACAGACGGCCCCACTGTGCCTCCATTTCCTCATCTGTTCAATGGGAAAAATACCAGTGACTGCCTTATGGGCTGGCGGTGGGGATTTATGACAGAAGGTTTACAGAGAACCAAGCATAGTGCCTGGCAAGAGCTCAGTCAGTGGTAGCTGTCCTCATTATTAGTTGAGAAATAGGTTAATTCCTAGAAGTCGTTGGTCTTCCTTCTGTAGTGGTTGCCTGGACTTAGAACCATAATTTCGTAGACGGTCAGAGCTGAAAGGTTAGAAATTTTCTAATCCAACCCCTTAAAATAAAATTTTATTTTATTTTATTTCAGTATTGCCTTTTATTCTCTCTTATAGCTGAATGGCATTAAAGTTTTTCTCAACTTGTTTGGTCCAACTTTACTGGGGAATAGTTGACTTGTGATAAATTGCAGATACGTAAAATGTACAATTGGATGACGTCATCAGCAGACTTGTGATAAATTGCAGATACGTAAAATGTACAATTGGATGACGTCACCAGCACGCTATTGATGACCCCCACCCACTGCACCCTCCCTGGGAGAAGCTCGCATTTTCTTGCAGTGAGTTTGCTCAGAAGGCCCGGGGCATCGCTGTCCTGACGGACTGTGCTAACCCCGCAGGGGTTTCCTGTCTCTCAGCTGCCTGTCTAATTTTTAAAGCTGCCTGTCAGGTGTTGGAGATCGTGTTAGAAGTGAGCCGTTTGGGCTGAGTTTGGGAGAAGCTGCTGCCAGACGGGGCCTCTTGAGTATTTCCTTCTATATTTAGGCTTTATGGGGAGCCAACTGAAGTTAGCAGCGGTTATTTTAGGAGGTAACGCGGTGGAGCGGACCATGGTGGGTTGGGCCGTTCGCCCAGGGGAGCATTCGACAGTTGGCTTAGACGGACATCTAGCACGAAAACCCACTCGCCTCTGACCATTCTGGGATCGGAAGATCCACCTTTGGCTGCCCTCGACTTTGTTTCTGGCAACAGTCCTGAGAGGGGGTTTGGAGTTGTACCCATTGAACAGATGAAGCAGTTGAGAGTCGGTAACTTTGCGGCGCGCCTCTGCTTGCAAACTGGTTGTGATAAAGCTGAGAGAGGACAGAGATTTTAGACTGCTTGTTGTGTAGCCCTTGTAAAAATCAAGCTCCTTGGAGTGTTTGGCGCATGGGAAAAATACTGACCAGAAAGTAGAGGGTGGAGGTGGGCTTGAATCTGAGATCCGTAGGACATGGGATGAAAGAACTCGGACTTGGAAGGTCGGTTCGGAGCTCGGCTCTGCCTCCCACGAGCTCTGTGACCGGGGAGCAGTTACTGACCTGTCGCTTGGCCTCTCTTGTCTCCGCTGTGAACGGGGGATCTCTGCCTCGCAGTGTCCTCGTGAAGCTGGAAAGGAGAATTGCAAAGAGAGAGGACCAAAGAAGTACTTAGCGCATAATAGATGCTTGATAAATGGTAGCCATGATTGCTTTACTTGAACGAAAGGGAGCCTTCCTAGAAACGACCTCTGTTAGAAGGAGGCGTCTTGCTGGAATACCGACTAGGATTTCAGGTTTGGTTCTGCAGGTGGGTATTAAAAGGGCCACCTTTTGGAAAACGGCTGCTTTCTGGTGACCCGGCAGAAGAAAACCTCAGGCACGTTTCCTTGTAAGGGCCTGGCCTGTTGGAGAAACTCCAGTAGATATAATCAAAATTATAAAGGTGATTATATTAAAATGATTATTTTGTTAAGAAAAAAACGTGTCTTGGAACAATCGAGCTCCCATTTGGTATGGGAACTACGGTGTCTCTGTCTCTGTGTGTGTGTGTGTGTGTCTTTTACACACACACACACACACTCCCTCCAACCCTGTGCCTAGTAAATGCTTGTTGATGGCGTTCACTCACTGAGCATCTATTGAGTATCAGCTGTATGCCATGCCCACAGGATTAAAAACCCCTAACATTTGCGTATACATGTCGGACCAACTCTAATTCAACTATGGAGAAAGAAGCCCAGGAGAAAAAGGACAATGCAAATACTCTGGGTATCTCAGTTCTTCTGAGCCTCGGTTTTTCTGTCTCTATAATGAGCACAGCTGGATGTGATAGCCTCCAGGTTCTTTGTAGCTCTGTGATTCTAGGTCTCAGCCGAGGTCAAGAATTTCTTTGGCTTGTGTGACCCCCAGCAGGCTGATTCCGAGCTGCTTGCCCAGCCTCCGCTTCAAGGGGAGATGGTCCCAGGCTGAGCTGCTGTGCTCAAATGCTCAAATCTCGTAGGCATCCCATGGTTAAGCCAGAAATAGAAAATAAGTCCTGTCTGGGTCTTGGGGGCTCCCTGAGCATTCTGGTTATCTTTGGAACAGAGCTTGAATTGTGGAAAGGTTAGACTCATTGCTTGGGATCCCAGCTTCGTTCCCACAAAGGCCTTCCCCATGGGGATGTGTGTCAGGGAGAAGTCTTGAGAGGCTTGGAGGAGGGGGACAATGAGCCAACCAAGTGGTTTTCATCTCCAGGGGGTAGATCAGGCTAGCTGCACACAGGATTAAACCTTGGTTGCGGGGGGGGCGCGCCTCGGTGGTTCAGTCAATTAAGCGTCTGCCTTCGGCTCAGGTCATGATCTCAGGGTCCTGGGATGGAATCCATCCCTCATTGGGCTCCCTGGTTCGTGGGCAGTCTGCTTCTCTCTGTCTCCCTCTGCCCTTCCCCGCAGCTCACGTGCTCTCTCTCTCTCTCAAATAAATAAAATCTTTTAAAAAAGGATTGAACCTTGGTCCCCACTCCTTACAAGTGTTTTTTACCTTTCTGAGCCTGTGTTTTCTACCTTTCTGAGCCTGTGTTTTCCTTAAAATAATACCTGTGGTTGTTGTGGGTAGAGTGACCTACTTGTCCTAGTTTGGGATATTCTCATTTTAGTAATGAACACCCATGTCCTCAGTTTCAGGGAAACTGAATGGCAGTCACATTAGTTATGAGGTTGAAATAAACCAGAGCACAGAGCACAGAGTAGGGGTCAGTAAATGGGAGCTGACAGGAAGTGGTATATATAGTTCGAGTGTGTGTGTGTGTGTGTGTTGTAGGGTGATGTTTTTGCTGTGTTTTTGCCCGTGGCATTTACATAAGCCATAGAACTCAGAGCTGTAAATTGATGTTTGTCTAACAGATTGATTTTTTTTTTTTTTGGTCTTTTTTTAGACAGAAGATATTTTATCAGACTTTATTTTTTTTTAAGATTTTATTTATTTATTTGAGAGAGAGAATGAGAGAGAGAGAGCATGAGAGGGGGGAGGGTCAGAGGGAGAAGCAGACTCCCTGCCGAGCAGGGAGCCCGATGCGGGACTCGATCCCGGTACTCCAGGATCATGACCTGAGCTGAAGGCAGTCGCTTAACCAACTGAGCCACTCAGGTGCCCCTTTATCAGACTTTAATATGCTGCGACATATCACTTGATTTTTTTTTCCATTGTCTATAATGATAATGAGGATTGAATCATTTGTAAAGCTTGGTAGGTAGTAGCAACCTATGTTTTAGATGGTGTGGGATATGTTATCATCCCTAAAAATGGAAAGTAGAAACTACTTGAAACTCATCATGAAAATTTTCAGCGTGTTAGTCCACTGAGTTGGTTTTCAGAGGTTCCTTTGGACCTGTTGGTGTAAAGTCATGTAAATATGATCTAGGTTGTAGGACTGAAAGCTGGCTTCTGGGAAAGATGCATGTCACTCCGCACATGAACCTCATCCGTGATTCTCTGCTGCTCTTTGGATAAAATGCAAACTTCTTAGGACCCCCAGGGACTCCGTGGCTCAGCCCTTGCACCAGATCCTCCTTTGTCTCCTGTGCCCCTCACGCCTCAGCATTCTAGGCTCAGGCTTCTTCTCTTTGTTCCTTAAAAGTGATGTGTCCCTTCCTGCCTCAGAGCCTTCGTTAATGCTATTCCTTCTTCTAAAATGCTTGTCCACTTTCCCATCTTGGGTGAGTTGATCCTTGCTCTTTCTTTGAAGCCCACTTTAATTCTCCCTTCCTGAAAAAACCTTCCTGATTCCCCCATCATGGGTGAAGTTCCTCTGTTTTGTGTCCTCCCTACGTCCTCCTTTTGGGCAGCATGTATCACAAACGTAACTAAATCACTGATTTTGTCATCAGTTGTTCGATATATGATGATTGAATCGATCCCTCCCTGTTCCGTCCAGGTTGGCATACCTTATGTGTTTACTGAAAAGGCAACAGTTGTGGACTTTTACAGGCTTTATGAGAGGCTCCAGATCTCCTGAATTTGGTCAAATTCTGGCTCCAACATTTTGCCGCTGTGTGACTTTGGGCATCTTGGATAACCTCTCAAAGTGCAGTTTCCTCATCCATAAAATAGAGGCTAATCACAGTCCATGCCTTATGAGGTAGTCTCACGGATTGAGGTAATCCAGGTCCCCGGCTTACAGTAGTGCCTGGCGGGTAGCATGGTTGGTGCAGGTGGAGGTTGTTAGCATTCATTCCATTAGTGCAGTAATCCCCTTGACAGACGGACCCGGCTAGCTTAAGGAAACCTGGAAGGAGAGAATATTACTTATTGGTGCCACATTGCAACTTTGTTTTGTTAGCAAGTTGAGTGGTCATCAAGAAGTTGTTTAAAGCCTCAGTCTCCTCATCTGTGAAATGGGGGCAGCATTACCTCCTCCACGTCCCCTATTCCTCGGTGCCCACTCACGGGGTTAGGGTGAGAGTTCAAACAGATGGGGCTGTAGATGGCCACGTCCGGATCGAAACCCGCAGCAGGTGCTCGAGGACCTTTAGCGGCCTGGGCACGGCGAGGAACTGATGAGCGTCTCCTCAGATGCTGCAACCAGGGATGCCCGGGCCGTGCCTGGGTCTCAGGGCTTCAGCTGCAAATCCGGGGAGCCACAACAGCCCTTCCGGGACAGGTCTGCTTCTCTGTGATTTAAAACAAAACAAAAAATAATCCTGAATAGTCCCAAGGTGTTGGTTTTATATGGCAGCTAATGAGATAGCAGGACAAGTAATTGGAGAATACGTTGCTAACAGACACAGTAAATACAGCTCTGATGATATATGAGCAGTTCTCAAATGGCTCCTGATACAGTGAGATTGTATGAGGTCAAGAGCACGTTGGAAAACAGACGTTTAGTAGGTATATTACGGCCTCCAGTGATTAGTCCTTAGAGCCCACACTTTTTAAAAGAAATACTTATCGGATGATTATTGTGAACCAGACGTTATTCTAAGTGCTTTACAAATATGAACTCAGTCAGTCCTGATAGCAGGCTTGAGGGGTAGGTGTTATTATTCCTCCTATTTCTCATGGGGAAACTGAGGCACTAAGATGTTAGGTAACTTGCTCAAGGTCGAGCAGAGTAATCCACCAAGCCCGCGTTTGAGTGCGGGTAAACTGACGCAAGAGTCCATGTTTTCCACCTGCTCCAGAGCAGAAGTCACATGGAAGCACGCCAGAACTGGAAATTAGTCCCTGGCCCGTTCCAGGGAAATTAGTCCCTGTCCCCTGGAACGGGCCAAACCAGCTGTCCTTGGTCCTGATATCTGCAGGTCCTTCCGGGAATGCAACTTGTCTGCTGGATTCTACAATCCAGTCGGGAGGGTTTTAGCCCTCCAATTAATGGAAGCCACACAGCCTCTTCTCTCTACCTTTGACATTGTGCCCGCCCCCCCTTCAAACCCTTTCCCCATACCAATTTTCTTTCACTGGGTTAAAATGTGTAAGTAGTTTACCATACCTGCTGGAAAACAGGGTCTTAATTAGCCTTAATTTTTGAAGTCTGCAGCTGTAAACTGTGTTGAAAAGATTGAAAAGATTAGTGCGCTAGTAATAAGATAATTGTCCCTGAGAAATGCTGTTAGCATGTAAATACAGTTAGCGTGTGAAATCAGAGCAACTGTAATATTTCCCCCCTTTTGGTGTTTAAAGATGTTCTTGCATGAATAATTATAACTAAATGCAAAGTGCAGAAATAAAAGACTCCCTGCTTTCCCTTTTCTTCTTTCTTGTTAATGTCCCGGCTCAGAAATAAACGTCTGCTCAGTGGGATCTCTCCTGGAGTGGGCTTCCCCTTCCCACCATGGTGGCCATTTGAAATTAGTACCAGGGATGGGGTGACTCAGAGGGAATTCCCCAAAATGAGGGATGCCAGGCAAGGATGACCCACAGATCTCACTGCAGCTCTTTGGAGGACCTCAGGCGGAAGAGACCACACCTGTACTCACGGGAATGCTCACAGACGTTTGCATGTGTGTGCTTATGGGCACATACACACAATCCTATGTGAGCCAGAGAATGATGGTCCAGGCTCCATTCAGCAGAAGCAAGTGGAAGAAACCTCTATCTACCTTCTTGGACCTAGAAATGTACAATAAATAATCTTGCACCTGCCACCACGGAGGGCGCCTGCCTTATTTCTCTTGAGTTTTTGTAGCTTTGGAGAAATGGGGAACTTGATTTCATTTTATGATGTCAGTACGTGGAATATCGTCCCAGGAGCCCATGGCTCAGCAGATACACAGTATATCGTCTACAGAGGAACCTCTCTGCTGCTCCATCTCCTGTGAGCTGATCCATCCATGGAGCTCCCCTCCTTCTGCTCGGCCTTTCATTCCCAAGGCCCATCTTTGCAGTCGGAGCTTGACTTACAGGCAGGAAAACCTACAAGTCCTGAGTTGGCTGGGTTCTGAGCGTTCATCTTCTAAATCCCAGCCCAGCGTGACTTGGGGTTCAGTTGATTTGGGTTAAGAACATACCGAGTGCTGTCTGTGTGTAGCCGCAGGACTTGGTTAAACATAAAAACAAAAGAAGATCGTCCCTGGCCTTGAGAAAGCAGGACCAGTTGTCAAAATAGTATATAGTGGGGAGTGATAAGGGTAGAGGACCCCCACCCCTACTCGTGGGTGTGGACTCCGCTCCCAACCCAGTGTTCTTGGATGTGCGCTCATCTGTGCTTTTTAAGTCAAATTGTCCTTGGATTTTGTAGCCAAGTGTGCTTTACAACCACCCTACGATCCAGATCGTGTATTTCTCTCTAATCCCGGGGCCTTCGCTGAGAGCGCTGGGGCTTCATAAATCCAAGACTGCAGAGTCCAGGGCCCATGGCGGCCATGAGGCCGTCTTAGGAAGGGAAGCCTGCCTGGGGGCTGGGCAGGCTGCAGGACACATGCCCCTTCCACAGGAGACACCTGCTCCCCAGATCCAGACCACTGGTGACTTATGAAGGTGATGGGTTCATGTCAGGTCTCCCGATTTTCCAAGAAATGCCGGGACTTTGCAGTTTTACATGAAACCTCCCGAATATTAGGTGTTGGCATCGTATTGAACATTTTCCTATTGAAAACCTTGTGTGGGCTAAACAAACATGTCTGAATGGAATACTTCCCACATGCCCCCAGTAGGCTTTTCGCTACCTGCACAATAAATCCTTGAAGGGGAGGCTCTCAACGTGCTTGCAAAACAGGCCACTGTGGGGTCATCCGCAGGGAGTCCTACTGCATCTTGAATTTGGTCACCTCGAGACCGCAGGCTTTAACTTGCCTCTTGCCTCTCCAGTCCTTTCTCGTCCTGCCCCGCCCCCTCTGCACAGATGTCTCAATGAAGTTCGTGGGAAGGGAGCATTTACTACCATGAATAGATCCTACAGTTATGCCAAACATGTCACGCATGTGAGCAAGCACCCCCTCCAACCCCAGTGCAGAAAAGCATAAAAATAAAAGGGGATCTTTGTAGACTTTGGGTCAGCCAAGCAGCGCTGAGCACCATGCTCGTCTCCTGGGTGCTGATTAGCAGCTTGCTTGGGGGTCTCAGGCTCTTGCCTGACCTTGGCACAGGGTCTGGCAAACTTGGCTTTCTGGGTGTAGAATGGGTTGCTTCAGAAACAAAGCCATTGAGACTGAGTTGAGGCGAGTCCTGTATTCACTGATGAAAGGAGCTCATTGTATGAAATCCATGTGCCCTGCCGGACCCCCTTCCTCTGGCCTCCTCCTCCTCCTCCCTGTCCCCCAGCTGGGGCTTTGTCAGCGGTCCGCAGGATGCTCTGTCCCGGGCTGTGCTTTCTTCCCATTTTCCTGTCTCCGCAGCTCTGGGGTTGCCCTGTGCAGAAGGAGAGCCGGGCTCAGAGTCCCCGTGCACGTTCTCGGTTCCTTAGGCCAACTCTGTTGTCGTGGGTGATGAGAGCGCTTCCTTCCGGGACAGCTAGGAACAAACAGCCAGTTCACAGGCAGCTGTATGAGTTGGCCATGCAGGAAGCCAGAAAACAGTGGTGCTAATAACCTCTTCCTGTTCTGTGCTCTGCACCAAAGCCCACCGCCACCTCCCCTATCTGGTCCCACCACCCCAGGAAAAGTCTAGACTGTTGAGCTCCAGGTAGAGGCTCCTAAAAGAATAAACCACAGTGTTGAACTTACTTGCAAATTATTAGAGCTTTTCTCTTTCGTCTCTCAAGTTCCAGCATCCAGAACTTTTCTTTCTTGGGACTGGAGGTGAGGATGGGGTCATGTTGACTAAGCCATCCAGGGGCTAAAATGGTACCTTCCTTTGGGGGGATCAGTAAACTGCAGTGGTTAAGAGATGGGGTGGGGGGGTCACAAACTCAGGCCAGCCCAGGTGGGTAGGGTGAGGGTCATGGCCAAGGGGAGGGTGTGTATCCACCTTAAGGAAGGAGCAGCTGCTTGGCTTCGGCTGCAGCCATGACAACCAGCATGCCCACCTGGCCGGGTCTTCTGACATTTTAAGAAAAGCCAGAAATCTAGATATTGTGAAATCACCTAATTTTTGAAGGTTGGCAACTAGTGAAAAAAAATGTTCAAGTACTGTGTACCATGTAAGTCAATCCATACCACATCTGAGCATTTTCATTACTTTTTTTTTTTTTCTGTGAAGATAGGAAGGTTCAGCGGGCCTGTCTCTGTGGCTTCTGGGCAAGTCTTGTTACCTTCCTGAGCCTCTGTTTTCTCCCGTGTAAATTAGCAACAGTACTACTGGAGGGTCCATAGTCTGGAAACTAGAGGCAAATACACATTGTCATCAAGGGCATCTCCCAAACGTAAGAGCATAATATAAAATCATCTTGGGGCGCCTGGGTGGCTCAGGTCGTTAAGCGTCTGCCTTCGGCTCAGGTCATGATCCCAGGGTCCTGGGATCGAGCCCCGCATCGGGCTCCTTGCTCAGCGGGAAGCCTGCTTCTCCCTCTCTCACTCCCCCTGCTTGTGTTCCTGCTCTCACTATCTCTCTCTCTTTGTGAAATAAATAAATAAAATCTTAAAAAAAAAAAATCATCTGTGTTTCCAGACTCCATGGCCATCCTGTAGTAGCCATCCCGTGAGGATGGGATGAGGATTTTTTAAAATGAATTGCTAAATGTGCTTCATAAGGATTTTCATCATACGTATCTTAATGGCCATCGTCATTGATGCCGTCATTGTCCTCCCCACCATCGTGATCACTGAGAAGCCTAGGAGAAGGCCAGGGGGCAGGAAGGAGGCACTGAGTCTCTCTCGCCTGAAACCTCCTGACTTTGACCTTGACTCTCACCGTAGGAACCCTCTGCCCGTCTGTCCCCGGCAGGTTCGCCTGGCAACCATCTCTTCCAGTCTAGGAAGAAGTCTCCCCAGTTCCAAGGCACAGCCTGGAGCTGAGGCCCTCCCCTTTTGCAACCACGACCAAGCTCTCCTCTCCACCACCATGTGCCCAGCATCCTGGGATTGGTTTCCCCCCATGGCTTGAATCAGCAGGTCTGTGTGTGGCCTCTTGGAAATGCTCCAGTCCCGAAGCACTGCTGAATCAGTTTTTCCAGAGCTGGGATATGCTATCCTTTGAACAAAAGATGTCCTGCTTAGAAGCTCTTGTGTGGAGGGAGGGGAAGAAGAGTAAATGAAGAAAAGGCAGGACGGACATGCATAGAAATTTATTTTGGCAAAAAGGGATGAACCCAGGATGTGGTTCATCCAAGAACCTTAGGCCCTTAGGACATTCATTTCACATCCTCGATCTCCTCCTCCTCACCAGAAAATGAAGGGCTTGATTGAGGTCAGGGACAGAAAAAAGTCTCATCTCCTAGGAATGGGAATCTATTGGTAATGTCTGCTCATAGGGCCGTATTGAGACTTTGAGGCCAAGTACTTTCTTGGTGATCTCCACCTTGGGCACCATATAGGAAGGTGCTGCTCACCTATCCTGCACTTCTAAGTCTCTTCCTGGCACTCACAGTCTTGGCTTCTGGGTCTCACATCTAAACAGTTTCCCCGTGGGACAGAAGACCCACCCAGTAGCCCCAGAAACTATAGAACAAAAACCTAGTGTCTTTGGAACCCTGGACAGTGTCTGTAGGACACTTGACAGCATTGGTTCCGGTGGGCCGCCTGCCATCTTGGTGACCACAGCAAGTGTGTGCAAAATTGGTAGGTGCCACGGCCTGTGCCTGGGGAAAAGCTAATTATTGGGCTGAGCTGGGGATGCGGCTTGTGTCCAGGCGGAGCCCAGGTGGCCAGCTTCAGAAGGATGTGGAGCCCTGGAGGGATCTACCAGCTCCTCTTGCCCGGCTATGTTGGGTGGAGGCTGTGTTTCTCAGATTTCTCTTGGCATGTGGCATGTCTTGTTTCTGGTCTGAAATGCCTTTGAGCTCTGAAAAGCAGAACACTACAGTGTGACAGTCCTTGCCTTCCAAGAGGAAAGTGACTTGTGGTTCGCCCGCTGTACACCAAGACTGAGCGGGCTCTGCTCTACCATCTGAGTCAGGCTTCACGTTGTCCATCCGAGTTGGTTATCCTTATGATTATTGTGACAAGTTGAAGAATTAGCCTGAAGACCCCCAGCAAGGAGATGGGAAGATCTGGTATGAGGAGCATGTGATCCAGTTCTCTGCTCCATAAGGCTTCTTAGGGTGAGCTACTCCTAGAACCATGAGCTACTCGTAGAACCGTGAGCTAGTCCCAGAACCATGAACTCTTGGTTTAGTGATTCCAATTCACGATGTGGTTGTACTACTGGAAAGCAGTATAACTCTATGGTCCAAAAGTGTAGCCCTTGGGAGCTGGGCTGCCCTGGTCTAAATCCTGGCTCTGCTACTTACTAACAAGTAACGTGAGCAAATTACTTTCTCCTCTGAGCCTGTCGTACCATCTGTAAAATGGAGCTATTCATTGTTGTTATGGGGTTTAAATGAGATCGATCTTACAATCCACTAACGATAATGTCTTACATTCACTATGAGCCGATGTTAGCTACTCCTCTGATTACTGTTGATACTGATCAGCCATGCGACCCTGGGCGAATTGTGTTAATCAGTGGAGGTGACAGACGCAGTTGCTTACAGTGCCAGGAACCTTGCTGTCTTGGAGGAATGTATGTCCCGTGTTGCTGAATCTCTCATTTTTAAAAAAAAGAAGTGAGAAATCTGGGGTTGCATGTGAAGTATCCTGGTTTTAGGACCTTGGCAACAATTTCAAATCTTTCATCAATGTTACAGGCCCCAAAATACCCCCCAGCATGAATCATCCAGATGCCACCGATTGGCCACCCCATCTTAACACTTTAGACCTCAAGTCTCTCATCTTTCAGGTAGATGTATTCAAAACCTTGTAGTTCCAAGAATTGTGATTCTGTGTGCTTTGCAAAGAATCACAGAACCTCTTGAGGCACACACAGAACAGAGTGTTTCATACATAATGGTTTAGATTTTTGATAACTGTTTGTTCTCAAAGATGCACACGCCAGCCTGGAGAAGCATTAAAATCATTCCCAGGTTTCCATGCCCCTGTGGCTTCTTCTGTCTTCCAAGGCCGTGGGTGGTGAACCAACTCTAAGCGCCTGAAGTTTATCTTGAGGTTCCATTGCTTAGTTCTGGAGTGTAGCCTAAAAAATGTGGAGGGAATGCAGAGTAGCAAAGAGACCCGTAAATGTTTAAAACTTTGAAAAACAGAGACCGATGACAGAGCGAGAAAACTTCCCCCCCCATCCCCCAGCCCAGTTTTAAGGGCCTGACTCGATCTGTCACCATACCACTAAAGCAGTGTGAGCACCCTTGACCTGTCAGTGAGGTTTCTGTTTTCTTCCCAGTCTTACTTAAAGATGAGTTGGCATTTTCCAACAAGGTGCACGCTGTGTGATTCTGGCTGGCGTTCGCATTCCACATGCAGCCTTTCTCAGAGAACAAGGGGACTTCTGTGCTGGGGGCATCTCTCCCTTGTCGACCAGTGCTGCCCACCATGCACGTGCTCGGCCTTCGCCCCAGGAGCCGCTGACACAGGAGATAAGCTCATTGTGAAATCCCAGAGGGACATCTCGAGAAAAAGCCCCATTGTTGCGAGCACCTTGATGGCTGCATCTAGACCCTGAGGGGGAGTCGAGGGAGCCACACATCCCTGGGGATGGGACGCTGGAAAGAAGAGGGAGGTTGACAGGGTTTCTGGGGCAGGAGGGAGACCATCACCATATACATGGAAAGAAGGGAAGGAGCAGAAAATACCCTGTACCCCACTGTGGACTGAATGGTGTGTCCCCCTCAAGCTCACATGTTGAAATCCTAACCCCCAAGGTGATGGTATTAGGAGATGGGTGATGAGCTCTTGAGGGCAGAGTTCTAAAGAATGTGACAAGCGCCATTTTGGAAAGGACACTGGAGAGCTCCCTCACCTGTTCTTCTAGGGGAAGGCACAGCAAGGAGAAAATGGTCTATGAACCAGAATGTGCCGTCACCTTGATCTTGGACCCTCTGGCCTTCAGAACTATGAGAAATAAATTTCTGTTGTGTTTAAGCCACCCAGCCTGTGGTATTCTGTTCTAGCAGCCCAGACAGACGATGACACCCCATGATGAACATTGCTTGGGGGACACAGAGTGTGAGCACCAGAGCTCCATGCATACCTCAGACCCTCGGTGGCTGGCTGGGGACTAGAGGTGAGAGGTCCTAGTCCTGGTTTCTCACAGGCTGTCTATCACCTTGGATGCTTTCCGTCTTACATTACCCGTGCCCCAGTGTAAGGTATACAGAAGACTCCCCCAAGGCTGTTTAATAAAATGCAGATTCTTTGGCTCCTTGCCCAGAGAGATCCCGATTCACTAAGTTCATTTTGGAAACACCAGGATATTGGTTCGGGTGCCAGTTTCTGGCAGCTACCAAACCTAAGCACCAGTCCTGGCTCTGTCCCTTATCAGACCTGTGTTTTTGAGCAGATTCTCCCCCCTGAGCTTCAGTTCATCTGATCTGTAAAATGGGGAGCATGATACCTTCCTTGGCAGAGTTGCAAGGATTTCATGTGCTTGGCCCCAAGTAAGCCCAGACAATGAAATAGCTACATCTACCCATTTCACATAGGATTGTTTCAGCTGGCATAGATAATAACTGGCCGTTTAGAAGAACTGTGGTTTAGTCGGTTGGGTGTGGAGGGCTGTTAGCCTTCAAAAGCCTGGAAGAAGAAAACAAAGGGAAGATGATTTTTGAGCTTTTAATCATACATCAGACGTTTAAAATACCTGGCTTTGGGGCGCCTGGGTGGCTCAGTTGGTTAAGCGACTGCCTTCAGCTCAGGTCATGATCCTGGAGTCCCGGGCTCGAGTCCCGCATCGGGCTCCCTGCTCGGCAGGGAGTCTGCTTCTCCCTCTGACCCTCCTCCCTCTCATGCTCTCTGTCTCTCATTCTCTCTGTCTCAAATAAATAAATAAAATCTTTAAAAAAAAAAAAATACCTGGCTTTATTTACCATCGAGGGCAACCCACGATGTCAGTGGTATCCCATTTTCTTTTTATTTTTTTAAAGATTTTATTTATTCATTTGACAGAGAAGGTGAGAGAGAGAGAGCACAAGCCGGGGGAGCGGCAGAGGGAGAGGGAGAAGCAGGCTCCCCGCTGAGCAGGGAGCCCGATGTGGGGCTCGATCCCAGGACCCTGGGATCATGACCTGAGCCGAAGGCAGATGCCCAACTGACTGAGACACCCAGGTGCCCCAGTGGTATCCCATTTTTAGGATGAGGAGGTGACTCTGTATCTGGGTCTGCGTGACACAGTCTAGATTTCTGCCTCTTAAGCTAGTGTCATTATTTCCTAGTGCCCCTTTTAACTTGGAAAAAAAAAATCGTAGTCAGTCTATACTCTCCTGTAGTAGCGCTGTTGGAGAATATGGTCCCACCTGTTTACATTGTGTAAATGAGAAAGGTAGAGCTCACGGAAGCTAAGAAGTTTGCCCAGGGTCACAGGTCTACTAAGGGGTTGTTATTCTACCGACTTGCCAAACCCCAGCACCTCTGAAGAGGACTGTGTTTGGGGACAGAGCCTTTACAGAAGGGATGAAGTTCATTTGCGGCCTATAGGGTGGGTCCTGATCCAGTCTGACTGGTGTCCTTGTAAGAAAGATTTGGACACCAAGGAGACACCAGAGATGCTCAGGCACGGAGGAAAGACCATGTGAAGACACAGTGAGAAAGAATGTGCTCATTTGCAAGCCACAGGGAAAGTCCTCAGCAGACAGCAGCTCCGCTCACACCTTGATCTTGGACTTGCAGCCTCCAGAACTAGGGAAAAACACATTTCTGTCTCGTCAGCGACCCAGTCTGGGGTGTTCAGTTATGGCAGCCCAAGCCGACTAATACAGGGGTTACGCGTAATTTCAGCCCAGGGTCTGACCCCAAACCTGCACTGTTTTCCTCTGCGTGAACTTTCTTGGCCTCCTACTGGGCCCTTAATTTGAGTGACAGCATCTCTTTGGGTGTCTGGCTTGGCATCCAAACTCAGCTACTACTTGGTGGTCTTCCTTGGTGGCCTCTAGCAGGCAGGAATGCTGTTGGTGAGATCTTGTTTCTTTCCATCTCGGATCCCATGAAGAGCTCCTTGCATTTCCCGAGGCACCTGGTGTTTGATGGTGACCAAGAGTAAGGCACAATCTCCTGATGGTGGAAGCTTCTACTTCTGTAGACCCCATTAGAGGTTTTTCCAGGACAGGGGGCCACGCCAGCCTTCCGAAGTGCATCCATGCAGGGGTTGGACCGTCGGGCCTGTTGTCTGTCTGCTGACTTGATGGGCCGGATGGGGAAGTCTGGCTCTGAAGACTTGAGTCACAGGACTGTCCCATCCCCATCAAAGCCATTGCTTACCACCCAAGAGCAAACACTATCATATGAGATCTTCAAAGCTCAGGAAGAGAACACCCCTTTCAATGGCTGAGGCCAGGCTCAGGGCTCAGCACCGACCAGGGGAACCAGAAATGTTTGATTCATGCATGGAACGATAATGAAATTCCTCGTCCTCTCTCTCTTTTCTTTATGAAAGCTTCATTGCTTGTTAAAATCAGGCTTTTGGCCTCGATGGGCTCAAAAGTATTTGAGCCTGGCTTCCTGGTCTTATGAGCAAGACTCATGAGGTGCCAACAAGTTTCATTTCTCCGGAATCTATAATCAGACTCCCGCCTTTTATTTAAACAGTTAGCTTTGGGAATAGGAGCATGCACAGAGTCACTTTAAAGTCCTTTCTGGCCCCCTCCTGGTGCCCACCAGGCATAGTGCTAGCGACTGAGTCGGAACTCATTAATAGGTGTGGATGGATTTGGTTCCCTGCTGTGGTGAGGTGGCTGTGTTTTGTTTTAGTCGGGGCCCGTGTGGTAATTTCTACCAACCATGCCCACTACCTTTTTAAAAAAGGATTCTCGTGGTTAAGGTGCTGCTGCTGATTTGCCGTGCGTGTTCTTCCTTGTAGTAGACACTGTCCGGGCTGCAGGATTACTTTGTCTGGGGTGGACTTGTGTTCTCCAGTAGGGCTACCGTAAAGTAGCGGAGCACAGGCATCTCAAGTGCAGGGCACTGGGGTCCGATCCCGGTTTCAGCACTGTCTGTGCAACCTTGGGCAGGTTACTCAATCTCTCTGGTCCTCAGTTTCCCCGTTTCTGTAAAGAGAATAATGGTAGTATCTACCTCACAGGGTTGTTACAAGGGGTCAGAGGAATTCTACATGTGTAGAGGTGAAGCCTGTGCCTGGAACATGGTAAGAACTTAAGTTATTAGCCATCACTTAATTAGTAACATAGTAAGTTACTCAGTATTACTAGTATTCATGACTGTTCCAAACCTTGGTCAAGTAATATGCCCATGGGATAAAGTCGAGAATGAAACAGAGGAATGAAAACTGTCTTTATCTCCGGGCGAGAGGACTCTGAGCAATCATTTCTGTTAACGTTGCTGTGATGGCATTTAAATAAATTCAGAAGGACCGGTACATTGGGCGAAGAGGGGTGAAAGCTAACTCATATATAGTGTAAGATCTTAGTGGTTGAGTTTTTTCCTTGCTCGGCATAATGTACAGCTCACGTGGAGTGTGGCACATAGTAGGTCCTAGAACATAGTTACGCGTTGTAATTATTTCAGGTTCTGGGGGTTTATTGGAAGACCAAGGGAGAGTATGTATCCTTATGTTTCCAAGGCTGGAGGGTTTGTACATCATGTTGGGGTTCTATCAAAGGTCCATCTTTAGAAAGTGTATCAGTTAGTTATGACCACAGTGATGGCTGTATAATAAATCACCCTGAAACTCAATGGCTTGAAACAACAATCGTATATCCTGTATGTGTCTGAAGGCTGGCTGATCAAGGCTGGGCTGGGCTTCAAGCTGCAGGTTGGGTATAGTTCTGTTCCACGTGTGTCTCCTCCTCCTTGGACCAGCAGGGTACCTGGAGCATGTTCTTCTTGCGGTGATGGCAAAAGGGCAAGAGCTCCCACTCAATCCCGCAAGCATATTTTAAGCTTCTGCTTATGTCCTATTTGCTAAGCTCCCCTTGGACAAAGCAAATCAAATGGGCAAGCCCAAGGTCAAGGGATGGGGAAGAACACTCTGCAGAGAAATGCAAAGTCATGTGACCAAAGGGTGTGACTATAGGGAGTGGGTGAAGAATGCAGGCCATTAAATCAGTCTACCTAGTTCCCTATTGGACTTCCCCAATTGAGTCATTGCAATAGATGATATGAAAGAGCTTTCCTTGCTTAAGGCAGTTCATAGCTCCCAGTACCTGCATTAAGATTCCAAAAGCACTCCACTGTAGCATCGGAGCATGTTGCAAATTCCCCTTTGGTCTCCAGGAGCCTTTCCCCTGACAGACAGGAATTTACTCTACTGTAAACCAAAGAGCCCCAGTTTAGACAGACACGATGGATTAGGCAGACAGCATCATTGACCCGGTTCCACTTCGTTAACCTTTCCAATTAAGGAGGATGTTGCTGAAAGTGAGACCTCACAGATATATAGTCATACCTGGAATCTTCTGGATGGAGCCTCTGTAGGGAGAGTCTTATATTTTGAATGTGCACAGAGGGAGGGGAGCAACATTTTGTTGGCAAGTGAGCCCCGAGTGTTAACGACATGGCCACTTGGAGTACTCTGTCTTCTTCCTGGCTAGGTCATTCATGTGCTAAATAGATAAGATTGGACCCCTGATCATGTTCCAGTAGGGTTTCTGATCTTGGAATACCAGATAAAGGGTTGGTGCTTTATCATATCTAGGGATCAGGCTCTGGGTTTTGTCAACACAGTTGACAGAGTTTTCTGTGGTTTCCCAAACATGGTCTTTTCCTTGAAGTTGTTCTTAGGGGTTCAGGATGGCAGTCTCCCCTCTCTACCCCTTCAGGATTCTGAGCAGTGAAGCATAAACCCTAAGCCATAGCCAAACAGGCTGTGAACTACAGCTTAATTAATCTGGGCGTGCACCCAACACCCCAGTTTAGTGCTCCACTAGGACCTGGCTTTGAGAATGAGGCTAATGTTTGAGTGCGAGAGGAAACTTCTTATCTTCTGGCTGAATCTAGATGAATGTGAATGGCCAGAGAGACAGACACACAGACTGACTCGGAGCCGAAGACCTCACAGACCAGGAGGACAGCCTTGCCTCCCAAAGACAAAAGAGGGCCCCGTCCAGTATGCTTGCTTGTCCCAGGGAAACTGGAAGAACAAGATTGATTGACTCTCCCTCCCTGCATGTGAGGATGAAGAGGCTGGCTAGAGTGGGCTCCATGAAGAATGGCTAAAACAACGAGCCAGCTCACTCGAATGGCGCAGCGAAGGTTCTCACCCATATGGCTCTCACTTCTTCACCCTTGGGAAGGAGCTAGTGAGGGTTTGAAGAGAGAAGCCTAAAATATTTTCAAGACCTCTCCAAGTTCCTTTATGGGCCAAGGCTGCAATGTCCAGAGAGGGGGAGGAGGGTTCCCCTCCATATCTTCCTGGATATTCCTGAGGAATATTCCATGCCTGAGTGTGAAAATTAGAATTAGATGTTCTCCTGGGAGTAAGCTTTGAGCTGTACCATTGGAGAACTGCTAGGAACTAGATTCAGAACTGGAATCAGGGGAGAGGAACCCCTCATCTTGAGCTCAGAATGACTTCGGCATCATTATAAAGATACCACAGAGGAGTCATCAAGAAAGTGAGTTGACTGTTCACCTAGGGTAGGGGTTTAAAATGTTCCAATTTTGCTAACTTCCTTTTTTTTTTTTTTTTTTTAATGTGGTAAGAACACTTAACATGAGATCTACCCTCTTAACAAAATTTTGTGTGTACCATACAGTGTTGTCAACTATAGCTACAGCGTCATACGCCTGAACTCTAGAGTTGATTCATCCTGCGTGCCTGAAACTTTGCACCTGTTGAGTAGCAAAGCCCCATTCCCTCTCCCCCAGCCCCCGACAGTCACCCTTCCACCCTCTGATTCCATGAATTTGACGATTTTAGATTCTTCATGTAAGTGGAATCATGACATTTGCCCTCCCACATTCACTGAAGCCATACAACGGCCAAGGTACGGAAACAACCTACATGTCCGTTGATGGATGAATGGATCAAGAAGATGTGGTATAGGTATTCGTGGAATGTTACTCAGCCTTAAAGAAGGGAATCCTGCCATCTGTGACAACGTGGATGAACCTTGAGGACATTATGCTGAGTGAACTAAGTCAGACCACAGAAGGACAAATACAGCGTGATGCCTACACTTCCTTCTTATTCACCCTGTAGGCCAGGGGTGCCCACTTGCATGGCTTCCTAGAAGCCCGTGTTGGGAAATCGGCTTGCACAAAGCAAAGCTTCCAAACTGAGCTTGCACCTCAGGGCCCTAAAATCGTGCCCATTCTCTGGAACAGCCAGCTTGAGGTTGCTTTCCCAGAATCGTGAATCTAAGGTTAAGTTCAGAGCTGACAGAGTGCCGACAAAAATAGCCTTTATGTGCTGGGTTTCCTGTTTTCCTTGGAAACCACTTGCTGAAAACCACTACCTCCTCCCCACCCGTCCCTCCCTCCTCTCTGCCCACCCTACCCCCCCCACCTAAAGAGTTCATGTTTAATGACCTGCGACATTACCACCAAGCATTTCCAGTCAATTGGCTTTTGTAGAGAGTGAATGAATAGGAATTTTCTCTGGCCTTCTCTATCCTAAAAAGGCTCTTCCCCAGCCCATTGGAATGTGCTAGAAAACTAGGAATTAAGCTCTTCTTTTTCTGTCTCTATTTTCCTTCCCTCATTTTTTCCAAGACGAGACACAAATTGGTGGCCTTGCCCCTAATCGGGACTTGATATTCTTTCAGGTTTATTTCTCATCCTCTTACGGATCCATCCTCTCCTTTGTATAGAGGATTTTAACACACTTGGAGATAATCGATGAGTGTGTTTTCTTTCCTATTTCCTTACACTTGATCATTTTGCATGAAAAACTTGAGCCTCCTTAATCATCGGGGTGTGGGAGGAAGTTGAGGAGAGACTGGGGATGGGCCAAGCTCTTCTCATGAGTCGTGGAATGGGGGAGACAGTAAAACACAGAAGAGATCTCGCTGGGTTGGTAGGTTCCATTTTCCCCATCGCTTACGTGTGTTTTCTCTCTCTTCCCACAGGACCCTCATCCAAGTCCCCCGATCACCCTGGAGACCCAGGTCAGTACCTTCCCATGGCCTTTGTCACTTATCTCTGCACCAGCTCTCCAGGAGGCTTGGTACACCCTCTTGGCTCCTTGACTCAGAGAGACTGGACGGGCACATTCGGCCATCCCCCTGCCGCTGGAATGTATGCCCACATACACAGGTGGGTACACACACAAGCTGATTGTGTGTGTGTGTGCACGCACGTGTGTACCTGGGCATCTGCGTACTCATCTTCTGGCCCTGAAAGGCGACCTAGCCTCTCAGCCTCCCTCTTCCCATCTGGAATATTACCATGAGGGTAGTGCCCGCCTCGGAGGGTTGTGGTGAGAACAGCAGAAACTGGTATCTGTAAAGTCATAAGTGCTGCTGAGGTATAGCTTTCAAACCCAACAGACAGTTGCCTGTCCGGCTGGGCTTGAAGGGGAGGTATCTTTGGATCGATCATTTCCTGGGCTCCCAGCATTGGTCACACAGTAAAGAGAGGAGACAGGATGGAGCCCATCCAGAGCCCATCCAGAACCCCACAGCCAACAGCATTTGAGTGTCCGGGACAGGCAAGCCTGTGTAAACACTTCAAGGTGGAAGGGCAGCTCTGTGGCTGTTTCTGGAGTTCTCTAGCAAGGACCACCTGCTGTCTTACTCTCCAGCCTCCTCCATGGGTCCTTGTCCTCTCATCGTGTCTCTGCCTCAGTCTACCCAAGGGGAATGAGCAAACCCACCGTGCTTCTCCATCCTTGCTCAGGAAGGCCACACATGGTGGGGAAAGGGGAGTCTTCCACCTTCTCATTTTCCCCTGCGCGCACGTTTCGTTACGTCGGCCTCAGGGATGACCAGACAAGAGAGCGGGCAGGAAAGAACAGTGGGCGTGGCTTTGACGGGGCATGAGGACCCAGGTCCCTCCCCCTGTTTGGCCATCCTCTGGTCTGCTTCTATCCAAACTCCTGCCGCTCACCTACCCCCTTAGCCATGTTAACCTTAAGGGAATCACGCTTGCTCCAAGTCACCTAAAAATAGATTTTCTTTAAATCAACTTACTTAACTATCATAAGTGGGCTCATCCTAAGCTCATGGTTCCCAGTCAAGGCTATCTTGGATCTCTGGAGGACACTTGGCAGTATCTGAAGACATTTTTGGTTCTCTCACCTTGGGGTGGGGCGCTTACTCTAGGCATCTGGTGGGTGGGCCCCAGGGCTGGGGCTAACTGTTGTACATTGCGCAGGCCAGCCCCCGCACAGCGGAGAATGGTCTGGCCTAAAATGTCACCAGTGCCGAGGATGAGAAACACTATCACAAGGAATGATACCGGTGAAACCACAAGTGTGAAATCACATGCTAGTTCAATCTTTTGTTTGTTTGGCACAACATTAAAATAAATATGAAACGAGTAACATGTAAAAGTTCCTTTTGAGTGCCCCCCCAAATCATGTGCATGCACTCTCAGGGCTGTGTCTGCCCCTCTTTGGAAAACAGGGCCCTCCCCAGTCTCCTCGGTGGATTGCCAGAGAACTTCCCAGGTGTGCTTTCAAAGGATGGCCCTTCTCCTCTTCATCATCCCTCCTTCCCCAGAGGAAAACTTAGTAGATGCAGGAGAGCCCCTGGGCACATGGTCCGTGTCCAGAATTCTGGAAGCCAAATCTTCTCTCCCAGGGTGGGGCGGCTACACCCCAGATAGTTCTGTTCTTGGCCCTCTGGTATCCTTCACTATGAAGAACATCCAGTCAGCCCTTCAAAACCTCCCCAGGAAAGAACAGTCACATGCTGATGGCTTTGGCTAGCATGCTGTGAGGGGGACAGCTCACCCCCACACAGGGACCCCTCTTGGAGTCACACCCGTTAGCCCGAGGGCGTTGACCCTCCATGCACGGCCAGCCATGGCACAAGACGGGCCTTCTGCGTTGGTGCCGTGCCATCGGGGAGATGACTCACTTTGTGTCCACACCATTCCGTCAGCCTCATCTGGTCCTTGGTCTTCGGGGAGCTGTAGGCTGTTGTTGTCTTTCCCGAGTTCTAACTTCCTGTGTGAAAGAGGCTCTGGAACCCATCCAAAGTACTAATGTTTTTCTGTAACTGTTGGCACAAGCCCGTGGCCAGATCTTACTCTGTGCTGGGCCTCCGTCCATCCTGGGACTCACGATGGGACCCCATTCAGCTGCCCACAGGCGGATCAGACAAGGGGGGCATGGATGAGTTTTCTGGCAGAAAGTGGTGCCCCAGATATTACCCATATGGCAGGGGCAAGACAGCAGATGTGGCCGAGCTTGGCAGACCCAACCGTGCAGAGGCAGGCAGCAGATGTGTGAGGCCTGGGTCAGCTCCCACTTCTCTCCCCCTCCACCCCCCCAGCCCCCTTCGCTCCTAAGAGAGGCATTAGCTGCTCCATCCTGGAGCACAGGTGCCACGGGGAGGCCTGTCTTCCAGAGTTCACTGTGAGCTGTGGCTGTACATCACGTGTCTGTGGCTCAGCCCTCACAGGGCCCCTTCCCTCTGCGCATGCGTGGGGTCTTCACCCAGTCCTTGGCAAATCTGTTCTCGTGCAGCCGTTCGGAGGTCAGGGAGATAGACGGCTGGGCTGCTAAGGACTCCTCTGCTGCTCGTTGGCTGGAGCATCGCAGACCTCTGCGTGTGTTGGCGTCAGCAGAACCCGCTCTGCTTAATGGCCAGATTAATAGAAGGAGGAAGCCTAGGAAGGTTTAAATCCCTGGTGTCAGCCTTCCCTCAACGGGCTGCCCCTGGGGTGTACCAAGGAAGCCCTGACGGTGGTTACCCAGGAACCAGGGGACCGAGAGATGAAAAAGCAAGTGTGAAAGGAGTTGGAATGTGGTTGGCAGCATTCCCATGATCCCCTCCCTGGCACTGACGTTTCCCGTTTGCCAAGAACTGGCTCCTCCCATTGAATCCCAGATGCCGTCATTCCGTAGGTGTTCTCATGATACCCATTTTCCAGATGAGGAACCTAAGGGTCACAGAGGTTAAGTAACTTGCCCAGGGTCACCCTGGAAGCTCAGAGCTTTGGTGAGTGTCAAAGTCAGGGTCAGAAGATCCCAGAATCTATCTTCTCAACCTCTTATTTTTCCAGAAAAAAAAGTTGCCTTGACTAGTAGATTTTAAATAGCTCAGGCAAAGCTGGAAGGGAGGGGCTTGATGTATACAACCCCAGGTCTAGATAGATAGATGGATGCTTTACACAAATATCCCCAGATGTACTTAGATAAATAGGTGGAGAGGCAGATGGATGATAGGTGAGCAGATACGTAGATAAATAGATATAATGTTTTGCACAGCGAGTAATTCTTTGACAGATAGGTTGCCACGAGGCTTGTAGATAAAATGGTTTAGGCAGTGGAGCCCGTAGAAAATTTATTTTAAAACAAAGATGAAACCTCTCCTTGCACATCAATAGTGTTTTGATAAATTTAAATGCTCATTATTTGATTCTCTCTTTCTCATTGATCCCCAAGATGGCTTATCATTTCTGAATCTACTCCAATTTGGCAAGGCCTCTTGTCATTTAATTTTAGCCTCTCTGCCTGCCTTATCTTTCCATTCTGCACACACACACCCCGCCCCGCCCCGCACCGAACAGCTTCACTGTCAATTAGTTAATAGCCTCTACTCAAATAGATGCCCTGGGAGTTGTAATGAAGGAACTCTTAGTTAGAGCAAAGATTTATCAATCTGGGTATTTGTAAAGTTGGCTGTGCTTAGGAGGGAGCAAGCCTTCGTTTACGTGGAGATTTCTCCCAGGACCTGAAGATCAAGGGCATCAGGAGGAAAACTCCTGATTACTTGGTGTTCACCAATCCACCAGGTACTTGAATGTCTTTGATCAACTAACGGGGAGTATAAGAGGAGGGAGTTAACTATATTCACTTTCTTTAAAGATGATGCTGGGACCATGAGGATGGTGAGTGAAGCTCAGGAAGAAAGTGAGAAGTGGGTAGAATGAAATTAATACTTTAGAAATTATGCCTATGCAAATTCATTCATCCGTTTGCTTATTCTAATAGTACTGGGGCCAGGCCTTGTGCGAGATGCTAAAGATACAGCCATGGACCGGACAGAAGGTTCCTTGCCCATGGAGCGCCCATTCTGGTTGCGGGAGTCCGTTAATTTCTGAACAAATAATTTCAGGCAGTAATAAGTGAACAGAAATGGACAAACAGTTTTGTAAGAAGAGGCAGCTGGGCACCGCAGAGGAACTTGTTCAGGGAGGGCTCTCTCTCGAAGTGAGGTTCAAGCTCAGGAGCCGAGAGCTCACAGTTGAGAAAGTGTTACAAGCTCAGAGACCACAGTGATAGCGTTCGGAACATTTTGCATATTATATCTGGATTCCTATGAAAATAATGCCAGTTTTCCTTAGAATCAATTAAATCACTAGCTCCTTCGAGCTCCTTCAGGGCCTTCATGTCATTAGAATGTCAAGATGAATAAGGAATTACCTTATCAGGCCAGGGTGAAGGGAAAGGACTGGCAGGAGGTGGGGTGATCGGGGGGAGAAGGTGCTCGAATTTGGAGCCGGCCCGTCAAACAGATGTCCAGTGCGTCTCGCCAGGGTCAAAGGAACTTTGGATTTTATAATGTGGTACTGATAATGGGGACTTGTGTGAGAAATCTGGCTAACAGTTACCATTAGCTAATTGGCTGGCTCATGTTCTGCTGAGCTAAAGCCTCAGACAAAACCAGCGGCTCGCAACTGGGGGGTAAATTCACCAGCCCTGCCCAGGGGACATTTGACAGTGTCTTGAGACATTTTTGTTATGACTTGGGGGCGGGGCAGTGCCACGGTCATCTGGTGAGTAGAGGTCAGGGCTGCCGCTAAACGCCCCCCTCCAAATACCCAAGAAAGAATTATCTGCCCCCAAAATGTCCATAGCGCCAAGGGCGAGATACCCTAGCGCACCCCTATTTGCTCTGCAGACAGCTCATTTTACGAAGATAACCCCAGTCGTGGAATTGTGATCATGTAGAAAAGGGTATTGTCTTGTTTATGTTCCAGCGTCCCCCTCTCTGGTTAGTATCAGCCTTCACCCGCATCCAGGCTCCAGCCACGACCCATTCATCCCCCAAAGTCCCTGGGTCTGTGTTGACAGTGACCGAGTAGGCACGCAGAGTAATGACTCATGACGCGTGTGAGCGTGTGCACAGCTAGGTAAAAGGGAAGAACACCTCTCAGAGATGGTGTCCTGAGAGATTTATGGCTCAACAGTGCAGAGAATATGCAGTGGTGAGAAAAAGACGAAAACGTAGCTACTTGGCTCTGGTTCAGAGAGGGACTGGCCAAGGCCCCTGGACCAGTGGAGCAGGCTTTGCAAATAACTCGATTTTGAGGCCTGGTTCCTTTCTCCCAGGCCGACCACAACCTCCTCTGCGCAAACTTGGCTCTCCTGAAGCGCTTTCCCCCACTCCCCTGGGGATAAAGCAATTGCCGTTGACTCGCTTCTCTTCCAGCTCCAGGCTTCGATTAACCTCTTCCTCCGTGGAGAGCGGTTTTTGGAGTAATCAGGGAGCTTTTGAATGGCCCTTACCTGAGTCTCCAGCCCATTAACTCTTATGGTGCCCAGCATCTGTTGAGAGGACAGCAAGACCAAATTGCTTCTCAGCCCGTCTGCTTTCTTCCCACTAGCCTTGGTGGGGCAGAACCTCTCTGGAGCAGACAAGGCTGGTTTTGAGACAGGCTAAGTCCCTCTACTGCGATCTTTCCCTCTGGCTCTGGCTGGCTGGATCTCTCATCAGGCCCGGTGGCGGTTGGAGCGGGGAGGTGACCAACTGGACCCCTGCCTAGGCAAAGGCAGGGAGGCTGGACCCGGGCAATGGAAACATTCTCGGGGAGGATTTGTGGTCCTCCGGCCCTGGGCGTCTTTCTAGTCTCTGTGACTCAGGGTAAACGGTGTGATGCAATATTCCACAAATAGCAAGTTCCCCAAAGCCCAGCCACATGTACCGTTTCAAAAAATAGATCATGTTGAGATCACTGTCCCTCTCTTCTTGGCGGGAGTTGACTTTGCCAAAGATGTTAAAGGTGTGAGTTTGGCACTTGACTTGAGAACACTTAGAATCATGACTCTTGTCAACAATGACTAATACACATTGAATATATGTTTATTCTGAGTGGGGAACTGTACATGGTACACGGATTTGTAAATTTAGCATTTTTAGCTAACATTCATTAAGCACGCATAGTATGTGCTGGGCACTCTTCTAAGTGAGCTCTTGGCATAGATTCGCTCACACAGATTTCACAAGTGTCCCCTATGGAAGGTGTTAACGTCCTCCCCACTTTCCAGACACACTGAGGCACAGAGGTTAAGATAACTTGTCCAGTAGCTAACAAGTGGGACAGCCAGGATTTGAACCTGGCCATCTAGCCTTTATCTGTCAGGTCATGCAACCCCATGAGGCAGGTACAAATCTTAGCCCATTTTTCAGATGAGCCAACTGTAAGGCCCAGAGAGACCAAGTCTCCTTTTAAAAGTAACACAGTAAGTGGTAGAGCCTGAATTAGAAATACCATCTCCTTTATTGCTTTGTTGCTGAGATATAGTTTAAATATAGAGATTAGATCTAAAGATAAGAGCTAGGTGTGCAGATATAAATATGGTTGTAGACCTCTAATTACCTAATATATAGGTAATATACAATGTATACATTATAATGGATATATTCTATATCAGATGTAATATATATTAGGAAAGTATAATTCTATAATCTATATAACTCTAATCTCTATCCAATTTATGTCCTGTCTTTTTTAAAAGACTTTATCTATTTGTCAGAGAGAGAGAAAGTGTACAAACAGGGGGAGAGTCAGGCAGAGGGAGAAGCAGACTCCCCACTGAGCAGGGAGCCCGATGCGAGGCTCGATCCCAGGACCCTGAGATCATGACCTGAGCTGAAGGCAGACGCTTAACCGACTGAGCCACCCAGGCGCCATGATATACATCATTTCTAATGTATAAATACATTATCTTGTATAATGCATATGTGTATAATGTACACAGTAGGAGCTATACGTGATATAGATTAGATATGGATGTAAATGTAGATTAGGTAGAGATTAGATGCAGTTAACAGTAGGTACACGTGGAGATTGAGAGGGAGATCACTCACCTGGCAACCCCAGGCCATGGCGTCTGGAAATTCGTGTCCCTGTGGAGTCAAGTGCAGGTGACAAAGAGGAGCTCCAGGCTGTGGGTGGCTTCTCCCTGCAGAGGGGAAGCAAAGTGGCCACACGTTGGGAAGCAGACACTCCCATTTCCCTTCCCGCAGACGCGGCTTCCTACAGAGACTCCCCAAACCCCGACTTCAAGCGCGCACGGAGGCAGAAGCCCGCCCACCGCCGGACAGCCCGCTGGGCAACAAGGCAGTGTCACCAGATTTGCATGGAATTACAAGCCGAAGGCCCAGGGAGGAGGCAACGCCGACGTTTGGTATAAATATCAAACGTACCAGCATCTTTGAGGTTTAGTCTGTCTTCTCCACAGGGTTTTTGGGCAGCGCTGTGCAAACCAGAGAGCTTAAAAAGAGAAGGTTCTGGTGCTAGAGTGTTCAGGCTGGGTTTTGAGGTTCTAGTTATCAAGATAATTCAGTCAAGAAAATCGCTTTTCACATGAAAGGGCAGCATGACAAAGTCCAGGTGTAGGAAGGACGTAAAAATCAACACGCAGGGCCCAGACTTGCAGAATTTAACGGAAGAGGGCCTCGATGCTGTTTGCTCTTGGTGTGTTTCCTCCGTACCTCAGACGGGGCTAAGCGCTTCGTACACGTGATCTCATCTAATCCTGACAGCAGTGCTTGGGGGAGGGGACCCTTGTCCCCCTTCCTTGCAGGTGAAGACCCAGAGGCATTGAGAGGGTAAATACTTGATCTAAGACCATCACGCTCTTGAGGGGTCCAAATGAAGCGTGTTGGGGGTCTTCTGTCCCCTGCCCCCAGCAGATCCACGCTCTACCCTTCTCCTCCTGAGGCTTGACCTCGATGGGGTTCATCCGTATGGACTTGTCCTTGCTTTGGCTAAGAGGGATGAGGGTCATTTTCCGTGTCTGCCGGTGTGGGCCACAGCCCCCGGAAGGACTGTCCTGTACAGCTTCGTTCTTCAGGATCCGATAACACCATTCCCCAGGGTGTTGCCAGCTCCCCACCATGGCTAGCCTGCTTTGTTGCCCTTAGGAAGCGTCTCTTTGTAAAGTCTCCCCCATTATTCCCTAGGGGAGTAGCCTCTCTTTCCTTCGGGAACCCCGCCCTGGCCATGAAGCTTGCCTCCAGGCCCTTGCTAACACAGCACTGTGGGGGCGGGGGGGGGGGGGGGGGTCTTTTTCATGTCCTGTTTTGCTACAGTAGGTGCAGGGGGGCGGGGGGGCCTGTCTTCAAACCAAAGGAAGGCCCCAGAATGGATGCACAGGAATGGTGAAGCTAGTGAAACAGAATGCCCAGTTGTGGGTGTAGGAGTATTTTTCTGGGCAGTGGATCATAGCTGTCTTTCTGTTGGTGACAACTCCCCCCAAACTGAGACACAAACATTCTCAACACCACTGTGCTAAATAAAGCATCAGAGGATCCACATATGTGAGAAGAGAGGCTCCAGACGGGACATTTTGCTCTGAGTCTCAGCACTCACTCACCCCCCTTCTGTCTGTCTTGGCTCCAAGGCCAGGAAGGGCTGCTTCACCTGGGGAAGGACTCAGGTCTAGGGTGACAACATGGGGTGGGGGGCAGGCCATCCACTCCTTCCGGCAGCCCCAGAACAGACAGACAGACAGAAGACAGATTCTTCTTGCCAGCAAGCAAGGCCTTGGCATACTCGCCTTTGTTCTCTGTCACACCTCCAGGAAATCGAATCATTTTAGTATTTGAATCCGTTTTCTCAGAAGTGCCAGCACCCCTCCTTGGGCCTCTGAGAGCCACTGGGAGGGAGGGTCAGCCGTTGCCATTTCTCCAGCCCAGCAGGTCCTGTGGGGGGGGCGGTGTCCTCTCACAGCGGGACGGAACAGTGAGCTGCCCCCCCCCCAACTCCCTGCAACCCTCCTGCTGCCTTCAGTTGCCTTCCTGAGCAGGAACATCTTCTTAATAATGATAAGCCCTTCTCATTTTCTTCTGGGAACTGTAGCTCTGATTTTTTTCCACTGCAAGGAAGAGGAAAGGAGGAAGCATGGAAAACTGGAGTTTGCTCGGCGCAGGTGCCAGATGGGTGAGGCCAAGGACAGTTGGGCAGTTTCACTGTCCCCAGAAGGAACACCCCAGCCAACTCAGTGCTAGCAGAGAGAAACTCCAGCTGTAAAAGGGGCCTAAAGCAGCTCCTTTTCCAGATGCTGACTGCCCCAATTTATAATTTGGCTCCGGTTAATGGGAAGCAGGAGGTGACTTTTTCATTGTGTGGCCCTAGACCCAAAGTTCTACATGAGCCTCCTGCTGAGTCTCTCCCACTGGCCCATGGTTTTTGTTTTGGGATTTTTTTGGGAGGGGGGGCGGGGGAGAGGAGAAAGGGAAAGGGGGGTTGGAAGATTTTTGAAAAATTGGAAGGTCAGTGGGCCTCTAGAAGTCAGCTAGTAGCAAGGAGCAACTGCCCCCTTTGGAGGATCGAGAGTCCCCACGCAGATTCCTGCCAGGACCGTGTTAGTAGCCCCGAAGTTGGAGGGTGGACAGGGTGAAAGACAGGGTCTCATCACTCCTGCTCTTCTGTCCCCAGCCCGTAGGTCATGTGTGGGTCTCCTCCCCCCAGAGCCACCTCCTTCCTTCCTGATCCACCAGTGTTGCTTTGCCGAAGCGTCCCTGATGTTTTGGACTGGATCATTCTTCCTGGGGTTGGGGGCTGGCCTGTGCCCTGTAGGATATTTAGGAGCATCCCCGACCTCTACCCACTACCCCTCCCCAATCGTAAGAACCAAAAATGTCTCCAGACGTGGCCACATGTCTCCTGGGGGTAAAATGCACCCTAGCTGAGAACCACCGGCGTCACCAAGTATGGTTTGCAGGGATTGTGTGCAAGTCAGCTCACTGTCAGGGCGCTTGTCAGGGTGAGGTCAGGTCCGCTGGTTGGGCACCTTGCTGTCAGGGTCATTGGATTTTAAGTTTCTGCCCTCACATGAGCTCCTTTGGGCTGGGTTATAAGCAAATTAGCACCTGCCCGGCCTCTCAGTGGCGATGCGGTAAGATACAGAGGAAAGCTCAAACGTTTCTTCTTCCACTGAAAAACCAGCAAACCCTGAAGCACAAGAGGGTTGGGGGGGGCCCTCGATGCACTCCTGGGGGATGAGACCCCAAGCCCCAGCTCTGATCCGCAGTAGCGGGTGGACTGAATCCTGGGCACGGCCCCAGAAGCCTGTCCCCTTGAAGACAGCAGGCGGGGGGCTGGCACATGGGCCGTGGCTTGGCTGTCTCAGGAGGGCGTGGGCTCGCCTGACCCCCGGAAATAGTCTGCGGCTTTGGGGCCGTCATGTGCTCTAACCCGGCTGGTAGTCGCTCCTGGTTACTGGACTCTCACTGTGCTGCCTTCAGACAAGCAGCTCTTTACTCTCTCCAGGCCGTGAAAGAGTCCTGTGTGCGGAGTGTCAGCCTCAAACAAGCGGGCCGCTGTGTGCTGTGCGGGCTGTTAGATGTTGGCGTGTTACTTTGTCCTTGGGTGATCCTCCACCCTGTGTTCTTTTTTTTTTTTTTTTAAAGATTTTATTTATTTATTTGAGACAGAATGAGAGAGAGAGAGCACATGAGAGGGGGGAGGGTCAGAGGGAGAAGCAGGCTCCCCGCCGAGCAGGGGCCCTGATGCGGGACTCGATCCCGGGACTCCAGGATCACGACCTGAGCCGAAGGCAGTCGCTTCACCGACTGAGCCACCCAGGCGCCCCTCTCCACCCTGTGTTCTGAGGGCAGCTGTGGCTGGGGACGTATTTGGTTTTA
The DNA here is from genome assembly GCF_002201575.2 of Neomonachus schauinslandi. Classification (NCBI taxonomy): domain Eukaryota; kingdom Metazoa; phylum Chordata; class Mammalia; order Carnivora; family Phocidae; genus Neomonachus; species Neomonachus schauinslandi. Next base: position 150,613,650 of record NC_058407.1, read on the forward strand.
ATTTCCACTTATTAATCAGTTTTGGGGGATGAGGTCTTTTTTGGGGATTTATTTTTCATAGTTATTATCAATAGTACATTGTATTATTTTGTTACGTTACTGATTAATTCATTCACTGAATATTTATTGAATGCTTTCTATGTGCTAGACACTGTTTTAGGGGCCCGGGGTACGGCAGTGAACAAGGTAGAAGTCCCTGACCTCATGAGCTCACATTCTAGATAGACTGTAAATGAGAGATGTGTGTTCATCTGTTTGTATCAGATGGTGACAAGTACTAAGGAGAAAAGTTAGGCAGGAGAGGGGTGGGCCAGGCCAGGTCAGTCAAGGAGGGGCGGCCCTTCGACTTTGGTGGGGCCAAGGAGAGCGTGGAGATGAGGGAATGTTCAAGCAGAGACCTAAAGAGCATGAGTAGGTGAGCCCTGCAGATAGGTAGAGGAACCGAGAGCAACCAGTGCAAAGGCCCTGAGGTAGGATGTGCTTGGCATGGTCATTCATTAGGAGCCGGTATGGGTAAAGCAGGAGTGAGCAAGGGGAAAAGGCGTGAAGGTGAAGCCAGATCATTAGGATCTTGTTGAACTTAAAAAGGCAAGCCTTCAGACGATTTTGAGCAGGGAGTGACATGGCCTGACTTTGGACAATGGAATGGGTGCCTGCCGTGCTGAAAGGGCACTGTAGTTGGTTAAGGGGAAGAGCGGGGAGATGGGGGAGGGAGGAGGCTATCACAATATCCAGAGCAGGGCAGCAGTGGTTTGGACCTGGGTGTTAACCATGGAGGCTCAGAGAAGTGGTTTGATTCTGGATCCTTCTGAGGGCAGAGCCACGGAACTTACTGTGGATTAGAAGGATGTAGAACAATACAAGCACGCGATCAGAAATTTTTTTAAAAATCACATAATACAGGGAGTGTCAAGTGAGAAGTCAAATTTCCCGTACCCCTCTCCCCAGTCTTCAGAGGTAGCAACCATTGACCTTTTTCTCCTTTCTCTTTCCAGATTTTGCTTTGCATATTAGCACGTGTGGGGTGTGTGCATAGACAAGGATTTTATTTGTTTGCATGAGCTGGAATCTAATGAAACATTTTATAACAACTCACGGTTTCTTTCTCTGTATCTTACACTCATTTCATATCCACACATACTGCTCGTCCTTACTATTTTGAACTGCCTTCTGATTTGTCCAGCTCGTTACCCAGCACTCAGCGTGGTGTCTCGTGTGTAGAAACTATTCATTAAATACTAATTGAATGAATTCTTTCATCGTTTATGTCACTGACTTCCTGTTGGTGGACATTTAGATTTTTTTCTTTTTTTTTTTTTTTCTGTTAATGCTGCCACTGTCGTACACACAACTTCTCAGCACTGGGTGTGTACATGTGTAGGGTGAAGGACTGAATTTGGGATCATGACTCAAAGGGTGTGTGCATTTGACATTTGGACAGACGTAGCTGAATTCACCTATACAGAGCTTTCTTCTGATCACTTCTCAAAGCGACTTCCTGTTTTCACTCTCAAAAGCAGTGGTAATTATCAATCTGTCAGTCTTCATCTCTGTCAAGCCGATGGGGTAAAAACACTGTATTGCTGCTTTGATTTGCATTTCAGAAAGGAGTGGGTTGGAGTATTTTTTTTTTTTAAGCGGTATCTGTTGCTTTTTCCTGGGTGCCGGAGGAGGCCTCCTTGGAGACGTGATAAATAAGACTGGCCTAGCCAGCCACTGTGCTAAGTACTCTCCGAGTGTTGACTTAACGTCCCCATGAGCCCTGCAGAAGGCGGTCCAGTTCATATCCTCACTCTCAGACAATGAAACTGAGGCTCGGAGAGGAGCAGATTCAGTGTCGCCCAAGGTCGTGTATCATGTGGACAGGAAGTGGGGAGCTGGTATTTGGACCTAGGCAGAACTCTTAACCACCATGCCTTGCAGATCGGTGGATTTGGTAATAGCCATGACCCTCTTTGAGGGCTCAGCCACGCTGATATTTTGGAAACAAAAGCAAAGCGTTCCTGGGCTTTGGAAAGCAGATGGATTGGACGCTGTTAGGCTGTGGTGCCTGGGCTTGAGGCCCCAGCCTGTGGTGTGAGTGCTGGAGAGAGAGCCCTGTGCGAGGTGCCTGCAAGACAACCGAGCTCCAGGCACATTCAGCCACATACCCAAGGCCACGCAAGAAGACGGCGTCACCTTTGTCAGACTCAATCACACTGCATCCTGACCAAGTCCCCAGCTGCACTGCAGAACTGGGTCTGGGGCCATCGGAGGAACTGTCAGGAGTTAGAACTGTGCATTGGATTAGACAGATGGACAGAGGGATAAAAGACGACAGATAAATAGAAGGAAGGAAGGTAGATGAATAGATGGATAAACACCTCGTGTCAGTTCGTATAAAAAAAAAATCCCTACTTTACACTGACCACTTCTTCAGATACTAGGGATTGGGTGATGAAGGACCCAGGGTCCTGTGCTCAGGGAGCTCACGTCTAGAGCATGGCATTTGAATCTTTTCTGTGTCATGGACCCCTTTGTCATCTGGAGAAACCTATGGCGCCCTTCTCTGAATAATATCTTATTTTTTAAAGTTTTTTTCCACCTCCCACCCACTTTTTAAAAGTAACATTTTAGGGGCTCCTGGGTGGCCCAGTTGTTAAGCGTCTGCCTTCGGCTCAGGTCATGATCCCAGGGTCCTGGGATCGAGCCCCGCATCGGGCTTCCTGCTCAGCGGGAGGCCTGCTTTTCCCTCTCCTGCTACCCCTGCTTGGGTTCCCTCTCTCGCTGTCTCTGTCAAATAAATAAATAAAATCTTAAAAAAAAAAAAAATAACACTTTAAATGCAAAAAAAAGGTGCATGGGATTACAAAGGCAAGCAGTTACATTGAAGTGCAGTTATCAAAATATATATAAACATAAAAAATGTGTGGAGTAATAATGCATTTGCATCTTTATTAACACATTAAGTAACTAGATTTGGCTGCAGGTCTAATAACTACCGTAATTTTGAAGTAGTGACAAGTATAAATAATATTTTGAGCATCTGCTACCAGAGCAGTGTGATAGGAAAATATCTGTAATTTCCATGGGTGTCAGTCTCAGGTCTCGCAAATCCCCCTGCAGTCTGGTGCCTACATTGGTAACTGAAGGACATGCCAAATGTAAGTTAGAGTTAGTGCAAATAATGATGAAAATCAATATGTATGTATTTAGAACCCTCAGAATTCTCTCCACAGATCCCCCCCGCCCAAACCCAGGGACACCTCTTTGCCTGATGGAGAGACAGATCATTGCAAGATGGTGTGTACTCACTGAGCGAAATGGGGAACAGGGTCTCCCACGTTATACCAATGCTTTGTCTCCCTGTCTTTCTCTGTCCTTCCCCCCCCCCATCATTTGGACATGAATTATTGTAAGATCAATGGACTTTTGCTATTTCTCCCTTTTGGGGCACTATCAGGTCTGTGATAATGTAGGAGTAAACAGTAGAAGCCGGAATAATCCCGGAAGGCTTCCTGGAGGAGCTGTTGCCCACACCATATCCTAAAGGGTGAATGAGAGTTGGCCAGGAGAGGCAGGGACAAAGGGATGCACGAAGCATTCCCAGAGAAAACGGAGATGAGATAGAATGGGTCCCATCAAGAAATCACAAAAATGTGGTGTTAATGAAGCACAGTTGGAGGAGACGAGAACGGCAAGAGACTGTTGAGCTAGGCACAGGCCCAGGTAATAGAAGCCCATCAGAGAGCTCGAGATTCACCCAACAGGCAATGGGGCCCGCCCTGAAGGTTTTTGTGCTGCAGAGTAGCATAGTCCCAGGTCCGTTTGGGAGCATCACTCTGGCTGCCATGTGGAGAACGGATTGGAGAGGTAAGTCTGGTGGCAGTGTGACAGTGGGGACGTTCAGCCCAGAACCCCGACAAAGGTCTGAACTGGAGCAGTGACTAGCCAAATCTAGTTACTTAATGTGTTAATAAAGATGCAAATGCATTATTACTCCACACAGTGGGAAGAGAGAGGAGAGGACATATTTAAGGGTTTTTTTTTTGTTTTTTTGTTTTTGTTTTTTTTGACAGAGAGAGACAGCTAGAGAGGGAACACAAGCAGGGGGAGTGGGAGAGGGGGAAGCAGGCTCCCGGCCGAGCAGAGAGCCCGACGCGGGGCTCGATCCCAGGACCCTGGGATCATGACCTGAGCCGAAGGCAGACGCTTAACGACTGAGCCACCCAGTTGCCCCTTAAGGGGTTTTTTAACACATAGAATGGACAGGGTAGGATTTGGGCAAGTGGGGGCAGGGTACAGAGAAAGTTGGGCTAGGAGTGCATGAATGAAGGACGCGTTTGGTGGAAAGACGAAATTCTCCCCGGGCACGGGAGGTGGGGCAACATCTTGTGAGGTTGTCAAAGGAGCAGGTGGAGTGGATGAGGCCCTCCGGAGCCCCTCACCTCGTTTTCCCTGCTGGGGGCAGGGGGGCCTTCCTTGGACTGAACACTGTGGAATCTTGCACCCAAGAGCTTGGGTGGAATTTCAAGTTCAGTCTCCCAGGAAGGGATGGAAGCAACAGGTAGGAAGAATTAAACCCCTTTTTAAAAGAAAAATCTGCACTTTGTGGGGATTTATATGCCTTTCTGGGTCTGAATAATTTTTTTTTTTTTTACAGCTACAGCTGGTGTTACATATGACCTTATAAAATGCCATGATAGCGTCTAATGAATATCGTATTGCGGAATATATGACTTTCTTTTCCAAGGGTTGTTGAAGGCACGATCTCTGGTTATGTAGGCAAGGAAGTCACATTGCACTCCATCGAGAGAGGGAGAGAGAGCAGGCGAGCGTCCTCTCTGTGACTGCTCTTCACTGTCAAGGTTTTCAGGGCCCCAAGGAGGCAGCCACTGGCTGGGAGAAGGCTGATCTCACACACCTGCAAAAGCCTCTGTTTGGGGGATGTCAGCTCAGCTGGATCAGAGATCACGCTGGCCCTTCCCCCCTCCCTGTGGAATTCAGCCTGGCTAGACTTGCCTGACCAATTTAGAAGTTGACCTTTTACAAGGTATGTGTGTGTCTCTGGCAGCTTGGGTTGCCCTGGGAGAATTCACACACTCTCCAGAGGGGGATGGTCTTCCCGTGGTGTCAACATCCTCTCTCATTGGCCTTTGACTGCCCACCTTTTCTCCATTCCCATCCCCCTCCCCCTGACCTTGGACATCTGCATTTAGAATTCGTCTTCATCCAGGAAATAGGATTTCCCCCACACACACACCGGAAAAGTGCAGTCAAAGGACTGTGTTGGGAAACAAGAGGGAGAGGCACTGGGGGCTTCGGTTAATTGTTTTCGGGTTAACCGGGAGCTAGGAGAGCACTACTGTTTGAATCCTTGCTTTTAAAATACTTTCCAAGGGGTCTTTCCGAATTCCCAACGTGCTCAATCCACTGCTCCTACCTGAAAGTGCTTGTGGTGATTTAATTATGCGGGTGTCCGTTTCCTGCCTGCGTTGCCGGCTCTGCGCCTTTCTCTGTGGGGTGCACTCCACCTGGGGTGTCTTCCCCGCCCCCCCTCCTACACAAGTCTTGCCAGCCCGCCAGGCAAAGCTCAGGTGTGTCACAGATGAGTCGGCGCACAAGATCATTTCAAGCAGTGCATGAACAGACTTTAAAGAAATTAATAGCTATCTGTTTCTTTTCCTAGTTATATTCTATCTATGGCAAATTATATTGGTTTTTTTTTTTTTCAATTTACGGGTCATGTTTCCTTTTTAAATTAGTTCATTAAAGAAAAATACAGATAAGCTGATTTTAGGAGCGTTGGTAAATAAAACTACAGATGCTCCCTGGATAAGGCAAAATTGGAAACGTTAGCAGATGAATGATTAATATTTGGGAAGGGTGACTGTTCCTGGCTCCTCCGCAGCAGGTGGGTAACTCCTTCATTTTTCTGCCCTCCGTTCTGTCTGTCATCCTGGTACCTGCCTCATAGGATGGTCAGTCCTCCTTCCGGGCAGCAACAGCCGAGTTCTACCAGATCCATTGGTAGTTGATTTTTTTTTTTTTCATGCAGGATTTGTCACTGCTCCTGTTTGACTGCAGGCATCTTTGGGGAAGGCCTTTGTGGGCACCATCAAACTCCACCCATTCCTCAGTGGTTAGCAGGAAAAAGGCTTTTTTGAAGAAGTTATTAACTTTATTTTTTCTAAAGTGTGAGTTCTTGCAAGTGAAAGGTGGAGCGAATACTCGGGGTATCGCAAGCGATAGGTATCACTGAGAAAGAGGGAGTGGGGTGGGGGCTGCTTTTCCGTGAGGAAGGGCCCTGGGGGTGGAGAAGGCCCCTGGCAGCCCCCTGCCCCCCTGCAGGTCCTCATAGACCCAGCTGAGCCTGAGATCAGCCTGTTAATTGCATTGAGCCAGTTGGGAGAAGACACTTAGCAAGCAAGGAGTTGTTGAGTGGTGACCGGTTTGTTGGAAATGCCCAGAATCAGCATTCTAAATAGCCACATCAGGCTTCGTTCCACGTCTGTGCTGTCCAGCGTGGAGGCCACCAGCTGTGCGGCGCCCCCCCCCCCCCCAAGCTCTGGAAATGCTCTCTAGGTGTGGAAAAGACCGAGTACAACCCAGACAACATAAAATAGTGCATTGATACTTCTTCATATTGATTATGTGATGAAATGATAATCTGAATATATTGGGTTAACTAAAATAGATTATTCAAACCCATCTCTCCCATTTCTTTGCCTTTTTTTTTTTTTAAACATTGCCTCTAGAAAATTTCCAGTCACATGTGCAGTTCTCACGATGATAAAGTGGGCTGGATCAAAGCTGAACCTGAGAAAAGCTAAGAAAACAATTTTTCTTTTTAAATTACGAGTTCCTCCATCCCTGAGCTCGGAGTCTCCTGGGAGGAAGCAAAAGGAGATCTCTGTGAATTGATGGTTCTGGTTAGTTGGGTTCAGTTAATCAGGGTTTCACCTCTCCCCAGGTGCGTGAGCGCTGTCTGCCCCTGGGGCGGCTTGCTGGGGCTTCCTCCGCGGCTCCTGCCTGGGCTCCAGGCAGAAGAAAGGTGGAGGTTGCAGAATTCAGAGCTCCTGCCACCAGACAGGTGGGAGGGTGACAGTGGGATGGGGAAGGAAGAAGGACCGCTTGGTGGCCCTCAGAGCCAGTCCGGGGCCGATCTGAGATTCTGTTAGTGAATTGCAGGGTCCACAGTTCCCACCTCTTGGGGCGCTGAGCAGCTGTTTCCCCTGCGGGAAGCACTTGACAAGGCGAAATCTCAAGGGGGCTTTGCAACAGTCCATTCTCTGGATGTCCTCATCGGCCTGCCTTTCTTGGGGAGCCCTGTGGTGTGTGAGGGAGCGATTCCTGGCCTTCATGGGGATGGCCAAACATCCAGCAGGGGACAGATGAGATGGACAGCAGTGTATTAGTCACATGTAGTCAGTCTGAGGGAGGACGAGGCCACATGCCGGGTGGGGTCCCAGGCTGGGGGGGGGCACGAGGGAGAGTTGCACTTGGAAAGGCAGTGAACACCCCGGGTCTGTGGGAGGCCGACTTGGTAGTGTCAAGAGGGTGAGGTGACCGCTACCCCCCACAGGAGGATGTGACTGTCTTGTCCGAGTAATCCCGAGGGCTGGCAGAGGATGGAAGGCCACTCCTCAGGGATAGGCAGGAACGGTGCCTGGTCTCTGTGACACAGAGGGTTGTTGGGCCAGGGGACCTTATCCCGAGGGATCACAGTGGGCACGGGAACTTACATGTAGGCTGAGGCCCTCCTGGTTGTCCCCAGATGGCGAGGCAGCACGTAGGACGAATTCTAGCCCTAACACCACAGTACGGTGGGGGAGAAGAGTAGATGGTGCGGTCTTCGTATCTGCTTTTGAATCTTTGCTGCTCTACTTATTAGCAGCTCACCTCTTGGATCCTCAGTATGCCCGTCAGTGAAATGGGGATGTGAACCTCTCCCATGTGTGCATGTGTGTGTCTGTGTCGGTCTGTCTGCAGATCCGATACACTATTTCTCTTTTCCAGAAGGATGATTTAATCCCTGCCCTCCCCCCTCTCCCCCACAGACAACAACACATCCACAATCAAACCCAAGGCAGCGTTTAATGAAAAACATGTGTCAGTTGAACCAACTGAGTTCTTCAAGCCAAAGGCTACATTGGCCCTCCATGTACTGTTCTCACTGACTGAGGACTTGGTTTTGCCTTGCCTGAGGCAGACATTGGCTCATTCTGTTTCAGGGCCAGGGAGCCAGGCTGTTAGTTTATGTAATGCTAAGGGGACACAGCCTCCACCCTGGTTCACGCACGGGCGTCCGTGTTCCAAGGGCTTCACCGTGGCGTAGCGAAGGCAGCTGCCTGGGGTCGAGGCATGCCACCCAGCACGGCAGCCCTCGGGCGCTGTATCGTGGGTGCCCCTGCCTCCTCCAGAGGCGACCCGTCGCCTTCTTGGCTCAGAGACGGCCTCCCCTGCACGTGGAGCCAAGGGGCCCCTGGGACTCTGGGGGGGATCTCGGGAAGGGGGACTGGCCGGGACCTGGTTGAGCATAACCCCTCCTTCATGCAGCACAGTGGGGCATCTGTTCACTCTTTGCTTCCAGATAGACGTTGTCTTTGTCCAAAGACAGAACCTCATCCCGGCAGCTCAGGGGACAGTTCCCCAGCCTCCTCGGTGCTCACTCGCCATCTGATACATGCGTTCCTTGCTCCTCCCGCACCTTGTTTGGGATGTTCTCCGTGGAAACCCCAGCCTTGGTCTCCTCATGGGATCCTAGAATCACTGTGCTGAACATTTCGGGGGACTGAAGTGCAGTGGTGCTTTGAGCACTGTGGGTGGTGATACTCTGGAACCCAGCAAATTGCCAACAAAATTTCATAATCCCAAGTTTGGATCACCCTGTTCCTCAGCTCCTTCCAGGGGACGAATGGTTGGGGAATGGAGAATCTCAAGAACCTTGGGTAGCCCAGCCTATCTGTTAGCTTGTTTGCAGTGGTCTGTTTATATGTGGGAGTGTTTTTTTGGCAAGTTCGTAGATGGACAAACAGTTCTTTAATGCTTTGTGTCAGATGTAGTCCCTGCCGTCATGCAGCTCACAGGCCGTGTGTGTGTGTACACATAAGAGTATCTACATAGACACGTAGTTTTGTGTAGAGCTGTCTTTAACAGAGCAATGAGCATTATTGACCACTATGTCAGGTGCTGGGGCTAATACTGCTCTCATTTAATCCCCACAACCACAATGGCTCATTCAACAGAAATTGCTAGAACACCGACTATGTACTAGGCACAATGCTAAGTGTTCAACAGTTTAAGGCAGAACCTTCTAGAACTTATTAACTCTATTTTGCAAATGAAGTAACCTAAGCTGAGTGGTCAGGTGCCTTCCCTGGGGTTATACATCCGGCAAGTGGCCAAGCTGGGGCTTGAGCTGGGTAGATTTCTCAGTGGGCAGATTCACGTGTGTCTGTGTTTGCACAGGTCACAGACTCAAAGCCAGGGGTGGTTGGTTTTGATAGTATACTTCACTCCTCTGGCTCCAATATCTACTTTCACGAGTTTCTGTTTCCTTATCAGTAAAGCAGTTGATGATGTCTGTCTCCCCACCTTGTGGAATATGAGCAGGGGGTGGGTGTGGGGCAATGAGAGGATTGTCGAGAAAGGCCATTGTTGACTGAAAAGAACCGTATGGGTGCAGAACCAAGAAAAAAACCATATAGATGAGAAAAACAATTACTGGGAGGAGGACATTCTCCTCTGTTTTCTATTTGATGCTCACAATAACCCTGCAAAGTGGGTATTATTATTCCCCATATTCTAAAAGAGGGAACTGAGTCTCAGAGTAGCAGGACAGTAGAGTGATGGTTTGAATCCAGGTCTGGGCCCATCAGAGTCCATGTTCTTTGTTCTAGACCAGGGATTGGTAAACTATGTCTCATGGGCCAAATTCAGCCAGCTGTCTGTTTTTGTAGGTGGGGTATTTATTAGGAACACAGCCACACCCATTCATCACATACTGTCCATGGCTGCTTTGAGCTATAAGGACAGAGCTGAGCCATTTGAACAGAGACTAAATGGCCTGTAAAACAAAGTCTTTATTATCTGACGTTTCACCGAAAAAGTTCGCACTTCCCTGTTCTAGACTACAAGGTCTGTGATAAGAACGATTTTTTTAAATGGGTGCAAAGAAATGTGACTATGAGCATGCACACATGATATATATGCATGTGTACAGCAAAACTTGAGCCATCTGGAGCCTTTGGGGGATAAGACAGTCCTAATTTTCTCAAGAGTTAAGTCTTAACAGTGAGGATCTTTCTAAATTATATCCCTTGTTTTGCTACCTTCAGAAACAGAGTATGCCGGGCATGTGTTAAACTTTCCTTGAAGAAATCTCTCCCACATTCAAGCACTAGGTTTTGGATTCTGCCAAAAGTGCTAATGACCCCTGAGGGCATCAAGAAGGCTTTAGCTCTTCACTCAATGGGCCCAGAGTCCTTTTTATCTTTCTGTCTGCCTTTTGATCATTTTTTCGGCTCTTGTATTTCTTGTGCGCCATTAGTTCTCACTGCTTTCAACGTGGCTGATTGTGACCATCAGCTGGCTTTGCTTCTCACCTCTAGAAATCATCAAACTCATTATAGTCGTACACAGAGCAAACAGGTTGTGATCAAGAGCTGGGAACACCTGCGTGTCTCTCCTATCTGCAGCTGTTTTGGGGAGCTGAGTTTTGTGCGAGCAAGGTTTCTCTGTGTGTGGCTTCCCCCTGCCATCCAAAGGCAGGAAGGTGGACTGAGTGGCCTTCTCCATGATGGTCCTGTTGTCCCAGGGCTCAGATTGATAGTAACTGAGGAAAGGGTGAGTGAGCTCTGGAAGCAGATGGTGATCGTGGCTGGCTCCTCGCACTTTGCAAAATACCAGATCTTATCCTCCCGTTTGAGCTTCAGTAGCCAGAGCTGACTGTGAGTTACTTTAATCTTGATCACAGATGTTAGCGGAGGAAAGGTTCACCGAGTTTGGCTTGCCTGTGAAATCCAGGCACAACTTTATATTCAGAGACATGTTTTTTAAATAGAAACTGATTGTAATCAAGTGTGAAAAGGCAATTGTCGTTGGTTTTTAATCACTCAGGCCGAGTATTTTTGTTGACAGGTGTGTTACCTACCTTGTGAGAATTCTTACTGAAATCTACATGTTCGGTCTGCCAAACACTTTTAAATCGCCTTCTGTTTTGGGTGGTGGTGGTTTGTTGTTTTACCTTCTACTGTCTGCTGGGCCGGCTCCATGGGCATGTGCCCAGGCAGTCACACACAAGGCTCCTTGCTCAATAGGGCCCTGCCCTTGGTTGAATGCTCTGTTGTCATTCTCTTGAAATTCTTAATAATTTCTTCATAAGATGCCCTTTGTTTTCATTTGCACTGGGCCCAGCAACTTACATAGATGATCTTGGCCATCATGGAATGGGATCACGGAATATCAAAGTGGGAAGGAGCTTACAGGTCAACCTTTCAAAATTCTTCATTTTAAAGATGGAGAGACTGGGGCCACGACAAAGATGGAAGTGAGTTGTCCAAGGTCACAGGAGAGTGAATGGCAGATTCAGATAAGTGGGCGACTCTGATCTTCAGGTCCCTCATGATCGCAGGCTCTTTCTCTTACACAGAGACAATGCTTACTGCTCATTTCATTCTTGCAAATGATGAGTGAATTTAATAATAATCTAAGCAGTTAATACTTAGGAATTTAAATTTGCCATTCATCCCCATTTCTCCCAACATACATGCACACAGGGTAAGGAACCAGTTTTGTCTGCAATACTAAAAAAAAAAATGGCTATTTACTATAATGGAATTCTTGGTAGTGGTATAAAAATTGGGATAAAAAGCTCAAAAATGCTAGTAATTTTCTTGAGTTAAAAATTGGAAAGGCACTTTTTTCCCCTGCTTACAAAAGTAATACGTTCTCATGGTTGGAAATTTGGAAAGTGACCAAGAAGAAAAAAAAAAATCACCATGTTACAGTTTTTTGTCTATTTTCCCAGTCTTTTCCATGCATGAGTATTTTGTGAATAATGAATCTCAATCTATTCATGTGAACCTTTTTATTCCATTTAACATTAGGTTAAACCATATGAAATAGCTGTTTTATATGGGTAAAAAAGCTTTGAATATTGGTAACTTGATATTGTACAACCAAATTGCAAAAGCATCTCCTTAAATCATAGAGTATTCTTTGTAAACATCATATTTATTGGCTGTGTAAAATTCCAGCATGTGGTCATATACAGTTACCTAACTTTTATTAGACCATTTGATAATTATATTTTATATAATATACTTATTATATGATAAGTATAAGTCATGTTATGAGAAAGCATCTTATTTCTTTGCCTTCATAGATGGAATGTTCTTTTAAAAATTTTGCTGTTCTTTATATTAAAAAGATGGATTTTTTTTTAAAAGCTTGAAAAGAGAAGAAAAAAGTAAAATCATCACCCTGAAATACCATCTTTGGTGCGTTTCTTTCTGGTCTTTACTTCCTACAATTCCATGCATTTGAAAACCTACTTTTTTTGGCCCCCAAACAACTTGTGGTAGACAGTAAATGGAATATTGTAAATCTGATGAAGTGCATTCCCAGTGACCATCCCCCTCCAGTGGGGGATCTTCTAGAAAGGAGCCCCTCAAAGTGCAGTCCATGGATCGGGGCCAGTCACACAGCGGTGGTTACTGTCTGCTCTGAGACCCGTTTGGAAATTGAGGGCATGGTTTGAGAAACTCAGATAATAATTGGACATTGACCCAAGCGTGTCAACCTTTTTTCTTCTTCTTTTGATGCTTCCTTTTTTGTTCTTTTTGATTAAACTCCCACTCTGATGGGGAGCAGTAGGGGGATCCCCACGGCTGGATCGAGAAACGTTGCCATAGAGGCCACCGGCATTCAGGGCTAAGGCACAAGGTGGGACAGATGCTCATGCTCAGATCCTAGGCACGCGTGTAGCACGGGGCTTTTAGAATTCCTATGACCACTCTCGTTCGGCGTCTCAGTTTTTCTGTCCCTGTTTATTGCTTTCACTGAGCGTGCCTCTCGTTTTCACTTTTCCTCTTCTGTGCTGTTTCTCTCCCTCCCTTGACCTGTCTTCTGTCTCCTTTCTCCCCCACTCCCATCTCTTGGCAGTGGCAGCAAACCACATCACCCTGCTTGCTGGAATGACTTGGGAAGCACGTCAACGGGGTCTGTGTCTCTGTCTGAAGCAAATACGCTTTTGAATCCAGCTGTCGTGACACGTCTTCCCGTAGCCTGAGAACGAGGCTATTTCTTACTCAGTAGATGTTGGTTGCATTTTAAGCCAGAAGATGGCTGGCTCTGAGTGGCTCTCCGACGTTGTAATGCGAAGCATTTCTGAATGTTAGCTCTACTTGGCACCAGTCTGTTCATGCCACCTAGCCTTCATGTAGAGTCAAAAGGTCCCTTCAGGTCAACCTGGGCATTTTGGGGACATGTGCAGCACCCGATCTTTTTCTCGCAGCAGGATTAAACACCCGGTGGCAACGGCTGCACGTTGGTGATGTTCTCCTGCCCGTGAGCAGGAGTGAGTGGTGTCAAGCTCTGGGAGCCGTTCCTCCGGCCCCATCAGCCCCGCGTCCCCTGGGCTGCACGCATGAGTCCGGCGTGGGGAATGAAGGGGAAGGCGATGACGAAAGAACTGGCTTTAGTTAAATAATTTGCTGTTTACGGCTTCCCTGTTTATGAATCAGTTAAAAGCCCTTTTAAGTGAAATTGGATAGACTACACAGTGTTGGTTTCATGTGTTTTATTTGCAGTTTAATCAGCGTGATCCAGCTGCTGGAGTGGGGAGAGTGGAGTGGGATTTTAATTATCCCTGCTTTGCCCGAGTTAGGAATTCCCAATGGTGCCATTTATGTGAAGATGCCAAAAACCGCATTGTTCTTTAATTAGCTGTTGTAATTGTTTTAGTCTAATCTCCGTGATTAGCAGCACCATTAAATACAGCAGGAAGAAAAGGCCTGTCCTCTACGCCCTGCCCCAGTAAACAGAGCCTTTCTCCCTTCTGGAGAGGGATAGCCTAGAAAATCAATTAGAACTCAACCAGTGTTGATTGGAAAATGATAAAGACCAGCCACCATGAAGAAGAGATGGTTCAGGGAGCTGGTTTATGGCCTCCACTGCCAGCTCGCCTGAAGAGTTCTGCAGCCCTGACCCATCACGGAGGCATTTGGACAGCCCCCCACCGGCCCCCTGGGCCGGCTCCATCCATCCCTCTCCGGGGATGGGGACGTGGATTGGGTTGACACCCACTATTGTTTTTGCTTCAGAGCCTCTGCTTCGTGCATTCAGCCACAAGCTTTAATGGAGCGCCCCTTTTGTGCTGGGCCTCATGCCAGGTGCCTGGGGATGCAGTGCTGTCGAAGCAGGCACAGTCCCTGTCCTCACCAGGCCTGCAGTCTAGAGGAGGAAACCATTGTCAGCAAACACTTGCACAAGTGAAGAGTTCACTGTAAGTTGTGAAATGCTATGAAGGTGAGGGGTGGAGCTGAGAGAGAGAGAGTTTAAAACGATAACCCATCTGGTCAGAGGGACAAGGAGGGTGTCCCAGGAAAGTGACTTATAACCTGAGATCCAGTGGATGAGAAAGAGTGAGCTGGACAAAGAGGCCAAAGGCAGGGTGTTTACGGGAACAGCTTGTGCAAAGGTCCTGAGGCAGAGAGGAGTTGGATCCTTCCTTCCATCATTCTCTTAGAAGCAGTAGAGTGTGGGGGCACCCAGGTGGCTCAGTCGGTTAAGGTCTGCCTTTGGCTCAGATCATGATCTCAGGGTCCTGCTTTTCCCCCCCCCCCCCCCCCCCCCCCCCCCCCCCCCCC
>NC_058407.1:150628601-150781101 GCF_002201575.2 Neomonachus schauinslandi
GTGCTCTCTCTCTCTCTCTCATAACTAAATAAAATCTTAAAAAAAAAAAAAAAAAAAAAAATCACCACAAGGAAAAAATGAACCAGATTCTGGATCTACCTCCCCAGGTTCAAATCCCACCTCTGCTACTTACCACCTGTGTGAAAGTCTTCAAGTGGCTTCCACACCACTCTGCCTCAGTGTTCCCAGGCTGTAACATGAGGATGATGAGGATAAGGACAGTAGTAGTATCTGGTTCACAGAATTGTTGTGGAGATGAATTAAGCTAAATGTGAAGCATTCAGACAATGATGCATCATTGTCTGGCATGTGATGAGGCTCAGCAAGTGTGATCTGGGGCAGCCTTGACTTTGGAGTCAAACAAAATGGGCTCACATTTGAGATCTGTGTGCATGCTTGGTGACCTTGGCCTAGTTACCTAACCTTGCTGTCCCTGCTTTCTTTCGCATGAGGTGGGGACAGTATCCTCTAACTTGGAATTGCCTCGTGGTTAAGTAAGGCACGTCAGCGCTGTTGTAGCCTGTGGTAGGTGCTCAGGATAGTAGTGATTGTTGTTATTCCTGAAACATCTGCCTGGCACGGGGCTGGAGGTTGATATTCACTAAAGACAAGTTCCCTTTGCTTTCTCTTCTTTCTTTCCATTGTCAGCTGGTCTCTATTGTCCTCCACACGCCCGCAGAAAGGATAACACTCTAGCAAAGTTTCCGAGCCTCGGCACTGTTGACGTTTTGGGCTAGCTCATTCCTTGCCATGTGGGCCGCCCTGTGCATGGCAGAATGGTCAGCAGCTTCCCTGGTCTCTACTCACTGGACACCAGTAGCACCTTTCCCAAGTCGTGATATCCAGAATGTCTCCAGATATTGCCAGATATTCCCTGGTGGGGGAGGGGTGGACAGCATTGCCCCCAGTTGATAACCACTGGTCACTGGTCTAAGTGGGTAGTTTGGGAATGATCCAGCATAGGGTATTAGAATAAAAATGATAGTCTGTTGAAGAGGAGGGTATATAGCAGATAGTTTTGAAGTTTGTTTGAGCATAAGTTTACAGAGGTTCTCCATTTCTGCTACAGGTTGGAATCACGTAGGGAGATTGAAAATGGGTGCTTGAGCCCCTGCCAGAGAGGCTGATGGGATTGGTCTGGGTGTCGCCCGGGTGGCAGGGTAATGGGAAGCTCCCCCGCTGATGCTCATGGGCCACCAAGGTAGAGAACCGCTGTCTGGATGAGGAGCCGACACACCTGTGTGAAAGGTAAGGGAGTGAGGTAGACCTCAGGTCGGTGCCATGGAATGGCTGTTACCGGAAGTTATTACCACGACTGGATGTCCTTTACTCATGAACAAGGCACAAGTCTGCGTGCTCTCCATATGTTGACTCATTTAATGTGGAAAGCAGTTCTTTGACACAGGACCTGGTGTCATTAAAACCATCCTAATGGTCAGGAAACAGGCACAGAGAGGTTAAGAAGCTTTACCCCGATTATACAGCTAATGAGGAACCAGGAATGGCACCCAGGTCCCCCACACCCCATTGCCTTAAGGGACGGAGTGGGGAAAGGACTGGACATGCACATTGGGAAACGGTGTGGTTCAGGTTCTGTGGAGTGGGTCTGATGAAGGCCTCGATGTGTGCAGACTGGCGGGAAGGCCATGCCTTCGTCCACTCACTTACCAGACCTTTACTGAGCACCTGCTGTGGTCCAGGCATTATGCTAGGTTCTGGAAATACACGGCTGACCGAGGCAGAAGTGGTCCGTTAGGAGGCTGATGGTCTCCTACTCTGTGGAATAAATAGGCAGGGGATAGTAAACATCATTCAGTGCAGAACTACACCTGTTGATGGTGGTGATAAAGAAAATGACTGAGGAGCTGCCATCAAATTTAACGGCATGGGCTGCTTTATACAGGGCAGCCGGGGAAGGTTGAGAGGTGCGGAAGGAGCCCGTCAGTGAAGGAAGGAAGTGTTGTCAGCGGCCGGAGGTTCAGGCAGCACCCTCTGTTCCAGGCAGAGGGAATAGCGCATGCCAACTCCCTGAGGCACAGATGGCTTAGAGCAATTGAGGACCTGAAGAAGTCCAGTGCGGGAGGGATTAGAACATGGAGTTAGGGGGTGGGAAGGGGCCAGATGACACAACCCACTGTGCCATCTAATGGTTGAGGAAACGGGCCCAGAAATAGGGTGAAGGTCCTTCATTTTCCCCAAGGTCGCACAGCTGGAATACAGATCCAGGCGGTGTGGCCTTGACGTGAAGCTATTCCAGAATGGCCCCGTTTTATAGTCTGCCCTCTGGGGAGCCGGCATCTTCTGATATGGGGTTTGGAAAATGGCAATAATACGGGGTCCATCCTGTCATGCTGAGAAGAGAAGAGGAAGAGAAAACTCAGGCAAGTACCCCATTGCATCTTGAACATAGTAGACATTTAAGTAAGTCTTTCACAACCACTTGTTAGCCGCCCATAAGTGCCAATTGCTGTATAGATATTTTTCATGTATTTCTTGATGTGGCATTGAAAGTAGGCCCTTTGCCATAGATGGATAGTCATTATCCCCGTTTTACCGATGTGAAAACCGAGGCCTAGAACATGGGGACAGCTCTTTGAGGCTCAGCCAGCAAGGGAGTAAGCAGAGCTTGAGGAGGGACCTCCGGCTGCTGACAACACAGCTCACGCTTTGTCCCCCACTGTGCCTTATTTCTTCATCTCTACATTGTCCAAAGTGCCTAGAAACTCATTCTCTGCATTTGTAGAATCAGTTGGTGAATTCACGGAGCCAGGTTCTGAATTGCAGTAGTGCTTTGGATCCACGTAACTGCCGCCCGCATTGCATGACGTTGCATTTTGCTGGGGCACCGACTTGATCCTAGCTTTTAGGAAACAAGTTAGAGAACCAGGCCAGGACGCCTTACCCTGTGCCTAATGAAGGAGCCCAGGTGAGTCTTAGGAAGTGGTTTATAAAACAAGATAAAATCTCAGGCTTGTGGTGAAGTGTACCCCTGCCCCCAAAAGCCACATGCTGGCGTTATCTTTGGAAGTCCAGCTGACTCAGAGTGTCCTGTGCTGGGGCCGTGTCACCCAGTGGTTAGGAACCTAGGCTTTGCAGTGACATCACCTGAAGCCAGGCTCCAGTTTCCTGCCCCCTTTTGCTTCCTTTCTGAGTTTTGATTCAGCCTCTACTATGTGTGGGCATGTCTCCAGGCATTGGGTATATTGAGAATCCAAGGTCTCTAATGTCATGGAGCTTAGCGAGAAGAAACAGACTATAAACACCTAGGCACACGTAAATAAGAAGACTTGAAGGAAGTGGAAAGGTGCTATGGGGAGGATGAAACAGGGTGATAAGTTGGATAGCAGCTCGGAGGGCATAGGTGATATTTGAGCCCAGCTTTGAGTGACGGGAATAAACCAGACAGATAGTCAAGGATGTGGGGAAGAGTGCTCCAGGCAGATGAGTAACCAGTGCAAATGTCCTGAGGCAGGAATGAGTTTGGTCTGGTGGCTGAAACATAGCAATGAGTGGGGGTAGGAGGAGCTTACAGAGGTAGGCAGTCTGCAGATCCCATAGGGCCTCGTAAGGCCATGAGAAGGAATTTGGATTTTATTCTTACTACAGAAGAACACGTGAAGTTAATGCAGTATTGCCTACGAATACCTGTACCATGCCTAGCATATGTGCTGGGTCCCTAATTATTAGCTGTTGATGTCATTATTGATTTATGGTTACTTTTTATTGGGGCATTCATTCCCCACGCCCCTGCTGTATCCATCATGAATCTCAAAGGTTGCCTTTCCGCTCCAGTCGTAAATGACCCAAGGAGAAGTTACAGCTCCAAGAACCATGAAGAGATGGCATGAAGCACACACCTAGAAATCGAATCATATCACAATTCATTGCTGCCAACAACAAGAGCCCCATTAAGTCAGCCTGAAGTTTAAAAGTCATTTCTTTCAGATACCAGTTTCCGCAGAAGATTAGCTTTACCTCAGATCCTTTCACTGCCCGAGCCAGCCACATGGGGGTAAAATGGGGGCTCGGGAGAAGGGACCCAGACTCAGAAATCTGCATGCAGTGGAGAGACGGGGTATCTGCCCCCCCCACCCCACTCCGCATCCCTGCTCCAGCTGTCATTCAAATCTCAATGAATACCTACTGCCAATAATCGACAGTCCCCCAGGCCCAGATGACATGTGTAAATATCTTCTCCATGTGGTACCCAACGACTGAGTCAATAAGCTTAATTTCCTGTGGATTCCACTGTTTGGTTGGCAGAGCCTAGAAAATTGATCAGATAAAGGC
This sequence comes from Neomonachus schauinslandi, assembly GCF_002201575.2. Classification (NCBI taxonomy): domain Eukaryota; kingdom Metazoa; phylum Chordata; class Mammalia; order Carnivora; family Phocidae; genus Neomonachus; species Neomonachus schauinslandi. The sequence goes on from NC_058407.1 coordinate 150,632,892, forward strand.
TGTGTACTTCAGGGAGGATAGTTTGTGTTGCCAGCAGTGGGACATGGTGGTGGTCAGGCCAGCCAGCCAGCCAGGTGGGATCTTGCCTCCTCCCCCTTTGCTCTGGCCGCTGGGGCCTGACTCCAGCGGCCACTTCCTGACCCTCCTCTTATCCTCATCACAGGCTCTGTGGCAAGGCACAAAGATCTTGACTTAATGTAATGGGAGGAGTCTTGCAGAATAAGGTCGGACCAAGATCTTCTGATGTGACTCCAGAGCAATTGGGGCAGGGGCCCTGGCCTTGGAGTCGGACCTGGGATCCACCAAGAGCTTGTGGGACCTCTCCGAGCTTCATTTCATAACCTAGCCTTTATGTGTCTACCTCAGAGGGTTCGCTTACTCACCAGAGTTTTTTAAGCACCTGGTATGTGTCAGGCCCTGGGTTCTAATGGAGGAGGAGAGGAGAGGGAAGACCCATCTTTGTCTTCATGAAATACTGGACGTCCTGGTGGAGGGATGGGCCCACATAGGCCAACCAAGAAGTAAACCAGACCATAGTAATGGTCAGCTAGGAAAGAAACAGGAGAGTCTGGAATTGAGGGAGGTCCTACATGTGACAGGGGTTGGGGAAAGGGCTCTCCAGGGGCTGACATTTAAGGTGACTTGCAAAGGACAAGGGTGAGGGAAGAACAGGATATGCAGATACCTCGTGTGACAAGAAATGGACAGAAATCATGGTGGCTGGAAGGAGCAGAAGAGGCATGAGTTTGAGCTGAGCAGGAAGGAGGGTCCAGAGCATGCCCAGCCTTGTAGATGCTGGGAAGTAGGCTGGGTTTTATTCTCAGGGCTCGTCGTACCCTATCTCTTGGGTGGCATTTTGTGCCAGCCTCCAGATCTGTCTCCCTGCTTCTCTCTTTGCCCCCCAGCAGGCTCTTTTCAGCATAGCTGTTACTATTCTTGTAAATCTTGTAAATCACGAGTCAGGTGCGGTCATGCCTCTGCTCACGGCCAGCCCCTGGCTCTTCATGCCACTTGGAGTATAAACCAAAGGCCCAATCTTGGCCTGGCTGCCACTCACCTCTGGACCTCATTGCCTCCTGCCTGCCCGTCACTCACACCTGCCAGGCACATTGTACCAGGACCTAGCTTTTCTTTTTTCTGTGGCTACACTTCTAGGTGTCAGATTATAAGCTATATAATGTAGTGCATCCCTTTTTGCTTTGGCCACCAGGAAGCTCAGAGCCTTATCGGATGTCAATCGGAATCAGTCTCTTGGCTGTGGTTTGCAGAGTTTCCCCTCTTTCGCCGTGGTTATTGATTTTCTATCTCTAGTTATAGTGGGTTTCTGGCTTCTGTGTCTTTCATTGCAGGCTTTCCTTTTATGGAATGGGACGGTATAAATTGTAATTTGGTTTCACATGTTGCACTCAGTTAATTGTGGGTCCATTTCCCCTCCTGGTATGGGTTCTTTTGGAGAGCAAACGTATGGATGTCATTCAAGGAGCAGCAACTGGTGGGAATGAGTTGGGGGAGGAACTTCTGGCAGTCTGAGGGGACCTGGCAACACATATTCTGGTATCTTGAATCTAGTGCTTTCTATGGGGCTCTAAAATGACCTTGACTTAGCCACATGCAGCTGGGGTAGGCTGACCATGTGTTTTTCCTCCTCCTCTGGCACCCAAGGGAGCTAGGTGAGGAATTGGCCTGGGAGGCCTCTAGCCAGAGAGTGGGGAGCTGTGTGGACACCCCAAGGTCACAGTTCATTACCTGCGGGCCTGTCAGTTGATCACTTTCCCCCGAGAATCTCCTGATCCAAAGCTCAAAGAAGTCCCAGAGCTCCTGAATTGATCTTGGACAAGGGTTGACTTCAAAAGTCAAACTAGCAACTAGGGAGTCAGCCATTTTGGTTTGACCTGCAGAATGTTTTAAAACAGTTGGGTTTCAGTGTTCTCCCAACCGTCCCAGAGTGGATTGACTTATAGTTAATGACCGTGACCTGTTGGTGCGGCCTGCCCAAGGCTACATTTATTGAATCTCTGGGCAAAATACAAGTAAAAGATTTCCCTTAGCTCTGCCCCCTCAATCCCACTTCCTCCCATACAGAGCTCTGTAGGTTAATAGTTTGGGGTGGATCCTTCTCGCCAAACCCACACTTTCGCAGTCAAGGGAACTGAGGTTTGGGGAGGGCCAGAGATGAGACCACTGATCTGGTGACATTGAAGCAAAATCATTCCCAGTGCCATAGTGTGGTTTTTTGTTTTTTTAACTTTTTTTTCCCCTATGGCTTGATCTTTTTTGTTCCCCCTAATGAAAGGAAGCCTTTTTGCCTAACTACATAAATAGCATTAAAGCAACACGCACACAGTGCCACGTTGAAGAAGGAAAGAATTCACCCAGAGCCCCACCGATCTGGCCACAAATCCAGCGGTGTGCTTGGGTCTGAGCAGTCCCTGTCCACATGCATAGATCATCTTTACGTGTTGGTAAGCACAGAGAACATTCCCTTTCAAGAAGCCCAACAAGCCATAAAAGTCCGCAGCAAAAGGCAGCTTTGTCTGGTAGTCGCTGGCCACAGAGGCGGCGGCCGGGGGCCCTGTCCGTGAGGGAGGCCTTGTTTGGTGGTGTAAGGCCTTGCTGTGTGTCCTCTGTCCCCACTCCCCTCCACTCAGCCCAGCCCAGCCGCGAGGGGCTGAGAGCTTGGCGGAGGGGAAGGCTGAGTGGCCCAGCCTCCTTCCTGCCTTCACAAACAGGCCTCTGTGGGTTTGCCAAGCGCCAGCGCAGGGGCCAGGATGTGGGACAGCAGATTGCTGTCTGGTCCTGAGGTTGGCAGACAGCCCAGGCCCGCCCGGTGAACATCACCCGACCAGGTACCTGGGGGGCAGACCCAGTGGACAGGGGCGCCTTTGAGCTGGGAACAAGGCTGCCTGGGGGCCGACAGTGCGGGGCATCCATGGTCACCCTCCCCTCCGCCAGCTTCTCTGCTCGGCCCCTGACAGAGGGGCTTTTTCCCAGGGTCCTTCGGATGGGCCTCCTTTTGGAGGTGTGGGTCCCCCTGGGAATGTCCCTGATCCATGAGTTTGCACAAATATCAGGATTTGCCAGAGAAGCAATAATGAGGAATGGCTTTGAGCTAGGCTTCCAGAATTCAGTCTCCTCCCCCTAACTTGTATAAGTTACTCTCCATGTGCTTTAGTTTCTTTGTCTGCAAAATGGGATGACAAGAGGGTAGTTGTGAGACTGAGCAGTAACACCACACACACACACGCACGCATGCATGGAAAATGTGAAAACCAAATAGTCTGTGGTTCTAGTTAATAGTGTTCTGCTGGTGTTAATTGTGTGGCTTTAACATTGCACCACGGTTACATAAGATGCCACCATCGGGGGGAAGCCAGGAACACGGAACTATCCGTAACTATCTTGGCAACTTCCTGTGAGTCTAGCATTATTTCTTTTAAACGGTTGAAAAAGAAGTGCGTGGAAATATGTAAGGCCCAGGAGGAGGCTTGATGCAGGGTAAGCACCGCGGGAGTGTGAGCCATGATGGGGAGCGATTCTGTGACCTCCAGGCTCTCTTCCTTCCCTCCCCTTCCTGTCTTCATGCTGCCTGGTTTGCTCACATGGTGCCCCCTGCCTAGAACGCCCCTCTAACCTGCTGTCTGGCAAGATCTTACTCATCTTTCCAGCTCACACCTCGCTTTTTACATTTTTTTAAAGATTATTTATTTGAGAGAGAGGAGAAGGAAGAGGAGAGGAAGAAGGAGAGGGAGAAGCAGACTCCCCGCTGAGCACAGAGCCCGATGAGGGGCTCGATCCCAGGACCCTGAGATCATGACCTGAGCCGAAGGCAGACGCTTAACTGACTGAGCCACCCAGGCGCCCCCCTCACTTCTTTTAGAATGCCTTTCTGGGACTCTCTGAGCCCTGCCTGGATCCCCATAAAGCTGGAAAGAGTGGTTCTCAATGCTGGATCCGGGACCGATGATATCACCTTGCACCTGAGAGAAATGCAGGCTCTCCTGCACACCTCGAACCTGAATCAGAAACTGGGGGCGGGGTAGGTGGTGTCTAGAGGTGTGCAGTTGGGCAAACCCTCCAGGTGGTTCTGTTGAGTGGTCTTTAGCCCAGCACGCTTCACACTTACATACCTCACCTGGGGTCCCGCTCACATGCAGATTCTGACTCAGCCCATCTGGAATGGGGGCCTGGGATTCTGCATTCCCCAGCCAGCCCCCAGATGGTGCTGATGCTGCTGGGCTCCTTGAGACCGGGGTCGACATCTCCTGTCCACTGCCCCAGGCAGTGGGAGCTTGGCACTTTGTTATCAAAACAGTGGGTAGATTTGCTGGGGCTGATTACCCTGGAAGGGAGGGCAGGGAAGCCCCATCTTCCTCTACCTGGGGCTGGAATAGGGAAGCTTCCAAGGGAGAAGAAAGAGGCAATCCACCTCTTCTTCCTGGGCAGAGTGGACACCATGCTCTGCCTGGCCCCCTTTTTTCTCCCATGGCATCTGGAAGTGTAGCCGTGGGGCATGACCCCTGAAAGGGACACTCTGTCTAAACTTGGAGCAAGCTTCTCTCTTCCTTCCCCCCATCCCCATTCGTGCGTTCATGTATTCCACAAATGTTTACTGAACTGGGTAGGGGCAAAGACACATCAGTGGACAAAACAGATGCTCTGCCCTCAGGCAGCAGCATCATCTGGTGGGGACAGATGCCAGTCACTGAGCCAGACTAAGTGCAATGGAATAAATGTCCCAGTGTTCTGAGACTATTGAGTGGTGGACTTGGCCAGGGAAGGCCAGCAGAATTTCCCTGGCAAGTGCCATTTGAGCTGAAATGAAGAAATCTGGGTAAGGATGATTTTAGGAAGAGAAAGCAGCATGTGCAAAGGTCCTGGTCTGAGTGGGAACCTGGTAATGACTGGAGAGAAGGCTAAGAAGCAAGACAGAGAGTGGTGAGGGGGTAGGTGGAGGGTGGGCAGCTGGGCCTTGCAGGCTGCAGTAAGAATTCCATCCTTGTACTAAGAAAAATAAAAAGGCAAGGCTTTTTAAGCAAAGGAGTAGCATCTGATTGGCCTTTTCAGTGGATCCCTCTGGCCGTCAAAGGGTAGCATGAGTGGGCAAGGTAAACACAGGGGGGTCAGTCCAGAGTCTGCTGCTCGTGTCTAGCTGCAGACGGTGGTGGGGCTGCAGAGAAGTGGATGGATGCAGGAAGACGGAGGACTTGGCCAAGCCTGGAGCCGGGATGTGAGAAAGAGGGGTGTTAAGGAAGTGTCCAGTGAGTCCACTCTGTTGTAGCTCATTCTGTAAGGCGGGTCCTAGAAGTTTCAATCTGATTGTGGTCCTGCCCCCAGCCTTTGAGCCCAGCTGCCTTTGAACTCACGTGACCTCTCTCCCCTGCCCCCCGCCCCCGGTGTCCCCGGCAGCCCCTCTAGCTGTGCACCTGTGACTTGTGCTTTTTCCCGTCTCCCGACATAGCTCCCTCGCCATCTGCCAAAAGGTTAGGTTCAGATGCTAGAGACGCATGGGTTTTTCCACCCCTGAGCCTCAAACCACAAACACAAAGTCACTCCATGCCTCTTCTCAACTACAATGACTCATCCACACAATAGGGACATTAAGCCAGTTGGGACTGGAAGTACTTCCAAAGAATCCCTTGGAAGGGAGAGTAATGAAAGGCAGGTTGAGTGGTGTGGAGATTGACTGCAATGTCCACATAAAATCCTTAGGACTGGACAGATGGCTTCTCGGACAAGTTGCCTTCTTAAGGCAAAGTGGAAAGCGTGCACTTGAGTTAAGGGTATCTGTTTCAGAGAAACCCAGCTGGTGTCTGCTCGGGGACAGCCTGTCTCCCCTTGTGCATCACGAGTGGGAGATGGTGGAGGCAGCCAAGGGCAAGTGTCCAGCAGGTCAGCCTTGGTGCCTCGCTCCTCTTTCCCTGCCTCCTTCCAGCATATTTGCTGAGTGAGAGCCCACTGTGTGTCAGACATTTTTAGACCCGTGATTCTCAACTAGAAACAGTTCCCCCCAGGGAACACTTGGCAATGGCCAGAGACAGTTTTGGGTGTCACGACCGGGATAGGGAGGGAGGGATGCTTCAGGCTCAGTGGGTAGGGGTGAGGGATGCTACTACCGTTCTACAGGGCATGGAACAGCTCCCACAGTGGAGAATCGTCGGGCCCCTCATGTCTGTGATGCTCAGATTGAGAAACCCTGTTGTAGACTCTTCTACTTCTCTGAGCAACCCCCTTCTCCATCGAGCAAATACCTTTTGAGCATCTGCACGCTAAGCTCCATGCTGGACATGTGCTTTTCCATGAACCTCCATCGGTTCTTGTCACTCATGTTTGTGTTCATGGATTGATCCTTTGCCTTCACCAACCAAGGCTTGCCCCATATCCTCTATGACACCAGGCACCATGCTAACCACGCTTCATGTTTTACTTATCCTCACAACAGAAGAGATAGATGTTATTTTTGCTGCAGAAGATAATGCATCCCATTTCTTGAGCATCTGCTGTGTGCCAGGTACTGGGAAGGATACTGATTTTTAATCCTCGTGGCAACTCTGGCTTAAATCAGGTTCTGTAATCCCACTGATCTCAACGTTGAAGCTATCTTGTTCAAGTTCACATGCCTAGGAATTGGGCAAGAAGGGAGGGATTCGGATGAGGCCTTGGGTAGGTGAGCGAGAGTGTGGGCCGCTGTCTCAGGACTGAACCCACCTGTGAGTTCCTTCTCTGCACTTTGTCGACTTTGACAGACTTTACTGACATTTTGATCCGGGACATTTGGGGGGGGTGGGGGTGTGTGTGTGTGTTGCTGTCCCAGGCACGGTAGCATGTCTAGCAGCGTCCCTGGCTTCTGCGTACTAGATGCCAATAGCACCCCCTCGCCATCCCCCAGTGTGACAGCCAAAAATGTCTCTAGAAATTTCTAAATGCCTCCCTGGGGAAGGGGGGGCCAAAATGTCCCCCCTCCAAAAAATTGAGAAACGCTGCCCTAAGATAACTCACCCCAGTTTTTTTTTTTTAAGATTTTATTTATTTGACAGAGAGAGACAGCGAGAGAGGGAACACAAGCAGGGGGGAGTGGGAGAGGGAGAAGCAGGCTCCCGGCCGAGCAGGGAGCCTGATGCTGGGCTCGATCCCAGGACCCCGGGATCATGACCCGAGCCGAAGGCAGACGCTTAAAGACTGAGCCGCCCAGGCATCCCCTCACCCCAGTTTTAAGGAAGAGTAAAGCACAGCCCAGAGGGAGAAGTCGGTTGCCCAAGTGTCAGCATCTAAAACTGGGCTGAGGTCTCCTGGTCTCCCAGCCAGCAAAGCACTCAGGGCATCGCCGCCATATGGGGAGATTGGGGTCGTGGGATGTGTGCAGAGCCATGGGCCACCCTTTTCAAGCTTCCATGCCCCTCTGTCCTGTTACGGAGCCTCCAAGCAATCCCACTCTGCCAGCCCATTGAGGATGCTTAGGAAATGCCAACCCATTGGCTGATGGACAACACACTGAGGCTACATAACACCACCTATTCATTGGGGGTCACCAGGAGGGGAAATTGAGGTGTGGCTTTTGAGCACCCAGTGGCAAACCTTCCCTCTGATTCCTCTTAAGCCTCTGTTGGAGATGTCCAGGCATCACTCCCTCTTGCAGACCCCAGCAGAGCAAGGCTGAGCATAGTTAACCCTTCATTGCTTACTCTGCAGAGGCCGTGCTGACCCCTACTGGGCTCCCTTTTCCAGGAGCAATTGGCCAGTTGAATTCCATTTGTAGACTGCCTCCTGGGGTGCAGGAAGGCTCCTGGGCATGGAAGCGGTCCAAGCCCCGATCAATCCCTTCTTTTATTCAGGGCAGAGTTACAAATGGGCCAGAGTCATTGGAAAGATTTTCCACCTCACTGTGCAGAGAGGCCCTTATGAAAGATGTATTGATGAATCCCCTTGTACCAGGATGTTACTGGCCTTGCAGAGGCAGGAAATAAGTATCTGCTGGCTCTCCTTCTGCCACAAAGACCGTCTTTCAGGTCAGATTTCCTCTGTGCCCGAGCACATTTGAGTTAAATCATTTTGCTGCAAAATATAAATAAAGATGACTCCACAATGAGAAAGAGGAACACCCCGATGGTGTAGTTTTGACTTGGAGAAAGTAGGGCATTAGAACTACAGGCTCCCATAACTAACGGATTCCCAGGCCCCAGGCACTGGCCCGCTTATTTCAGGCAGGATAAGTGAATATTAACCGCCAAGAGCGAACTCCCAAGTTCAAGGCTCAGCTCTGACTCACTCCAGCTGTGTGACCGTGGCTCAGTTGTGTTGCTTCTTTGGACCTCAGACCCTTCCTCTGCATAACGAGGGGGGCCGGAATGCATGTCTCTAATACTGTTTTAGCCTCATGAATGTAGGAACATTCAGAAGACTTGGAAACTCAAACTTGCCAAGAGGATACATTTCAGAGGTCAGGAACCAATGTTCTGTCTTACCAAAGGACGCTTATCTTCACGAATGGGTCTGGAGATGGTGTAACGGACTAAATGTTTGTATCTCCCCAAGTTTCTGTGTTGAAGCCCATACCTTCAATGTGAGGGTACTAGGAGATGGGTCTTTGGTGGGAAATTAGGGTTAATGAGTGTGGGGCCCCATGATGGGATTAGGACCCTTATGAGTGAAGAAAGAAAGACCAGAGCCCCGCTTCTCTCTCCACCATGTGAGCACGCAGCAGGAAGGCAGCGAGCTGCAAGCCAGCTTGCAGTTCTCACCAGAACCAGACCAAGCTGTCACCCTGTTCTGGGACTCCCAGCCTCCAGAGCTGTGAGCAACCAATGTCTGCTCTCTAAGCCCCCTGGTCTCAGGTGTGTTTGCTATAGTGACCTGAACTAAGACAGTTGTGAGCTTTCAAAGGTGTATACAAAAAGGATTTTGTAAAATTCCTGTTCGTATCCAGTTTTTCAGAAGTCTATCTACCGTATAAAGTGAAACAGACATGTACAGAGAAATTGCCTCTTTCCGGGAGTTTAGGTTTGAAAGTTAGTTGTGTAAGCTGCAGGAATCCTGGGCAGTCTGAATTTTTGTCCTCTCTTGTATATTCTCTCTCCTCTCTCTGTAATCGTCTCACGTTTTCCCTCCCTAAACACCTGCCTTTGAATTCTCTTTATTTGAATACACAAATGACGTATGTCCACCTGTCTCAATCAGCTCTGGCTCCCTGACAAATTGCTGAAGACTGGGTGGCCTAGAGACAGCAGACATTGATTGCTCAGAGTTCTGAAGTCTGGCGCCAGCATTGTCCTCCTTCCTCCCCATTGCGGATGGCGAACCTCTTGTGGCTTCCTCACATGGCAGAAGGAGAAGGGACAGGCACTGGCTGATTCCATTCATGACAGATCCACCCTCATGACCCAGTCAGCCTCCCCAAGCCCCACCTCCTAAGATCATCACATGGAGGGGTTTGGATTTTAACGTGAATTCTGGGGAGGCACAAACATTTGGTCCCTAGCACCCCTGCATCTAATCGCGTAATAGAAGAATGCACTTGGTAATTTACCCTGAAAATGATCCCACTTGCAAAGGGAGAGTAAAGAGCTTCTAGCTGTTCCTTAGTTACTCCTGGGCTCTCCAGGTTGACTTTATGGTTGTTTCCCCATGTCCGGAGTGTTTGCCTCAGAGTGTGTCAGGAGAGGGACGTAACCGCAGTTCCCAGCTGGAGAGGGCACCCCATCCCCCATGGCTAGCCTTAGCCTGAAGCCAGAGGAGCGATGGGTAAGTCACAGCCCAGTTAGAAATGAGGGAGCACCCCCACCAGGCTCCCTGTGGCAGCCCGCTCGCCCGGCGGAAGGGGGTCGGCACACAAGATTGACTGTTTCTCACATGTGTGGACTTGAGACCTGGCTCTTGGCATCCAGAAATAAAAGTTCTCTGGAAGCCAGAGTGTGGGGTCTGTGGGGTCTTACAGTGATGAATGCTTGATAGAGTGAAAGTTCCTATGTTGAACACTGTTAAGAAAGAAGGTGCTCTGTACTCTAAGTGAATGTTCTAGATAACTAAAGCTGACCCTAAAAGTGCCTCCCCTTACAATTTAACTTGTCTTCATGAAGATGTTATATCTTCTGTGCCTTGTGAAACAGGATCCGAAGAACAAAATGCTCTCAACAGTGTCATCCCCAGTATCTGTGATTGCTATGTTGTGCTGTGATTTCGTGGTATTTGTACCCTTCCTTTCCTGTCTCTCACTCCTACACATACACATTCTAATCTGCTGTTCACTAGAGTCCGGAAGGGCATGGCTTTGGACATGAAAGAGGGTAGTTAGATCATACTCAGGTTGCACGCATGAACTTGAACCCAAGTCTGGGAATGACTCACCTCCTCTCCCAGATAATTAAGCCTTGGGGCATCCTGCCATGGGAACTGGGATGAGCTGCTGAATCAGCACCTCCCTGACCTGCCCCCTCCTCGTACAAGAGGGAAAACATGCAGGGTCACAATAGGTTGCTAGTAGCTGCATTAGGCACTCGGAAGCTATAGTGAGCTTAGCTGGAAACATACATGTGGGCTTATGGTCGGGTCTTCTTTGTCACCCAGGGGCTGGTGTCCTTTCTTTTTTTGGAATATGGCTTTGTTCTTGTAGAGTTTGCGAGGACCATGGCAGAGAAATGCACAGGCACGACCTCATTATCCCATTCTCTTCTCTTGTGTATGTAAAGTTTCGGGATGTATACACAAATAGATTTATTTATCTTGAATGCTATGCAAACATTCTGCAAAAATAGGTACCTTCTCATTCAGCTTTACTCTCCAAGTGCAAAGCAGGAACCGAGACCGCCTAAGCTGGCCCTACAACTTTATTACAACCCATTCGGTTCCCACGATTTTTTGGAGAAAATAAAAATCTTACCTGTGGATTTACTAGGTTGTTGACAGGTGACGCTTTTGTACATAGGCTTATAGCAGGTTTATGGCCAAGAAAACATGTCAGCTCTTTCAAAGGAGCTGAGCTTGAGGAGTAAGCTGAAATAAAATGTTACAATCCCCATTCTCCCCTCCCCGTTCAAATCCCTGTGCAAATACGGCGTTTCTGTAATCCGAGGATCACACCACATTAGGAACAGCCCTGGTGTAGGGAGGGGAAAGGGAAAAAAAAAAAAAAAAAGACGCGCTGCCAAAGACAGGCATCTTTGCCCCTGACCTTGCACTTTTCCTCTCCCCCACCTAGAGCCCCGCACTTCCAAATTCTAGCACCTTACTCCCTCACCTGTCTCGGGTCCTTGCTCAAAGCTCATCCTCTGGGGAGGCTTCCTTACCACCACTCTTGAGATTGCAAACTCCTGCTGTTCTCTGTCCCTCTGTGCTGATCTGTGTGTCCTCATAGCTGTTATTACCCACTGACAGCCTATATATAATTACTGTGTGCCTTCCCTGTTCCGATGTAAACTCGAGCATAACTTTATATCTTTTTTTTTTTTTTAAAGATTTTATTTATTTGAGAGAGAGAATGAGAGACAGAGAGCACGAGAGGGAAGAGGGTCAGAGGGAGAAGCAGACACCCCACTGAGCAGGGAGCCCGATGCGGGACTCGATCCCGGGACTCCAGGATCTTGACCTGAGCCGGAGGCAGTCGCTTAACCAACTGAGCCACCCAGGTGCCCCGCATAACTTTATATCTTATAACTCTTCACACACACACACACACACGGACACACTGTATTGCTCACCTATTTTCATTTTGTCTTATAACTCTACACACACACACACACACACACACACACACACACACACACACACACACACACACACCCACACACACACACACACACACACACACACACACACACACACACACACACACACACACACACACTGTATTGCTCACCTATTTTCATAGACCCTGAGTGCCTGCCACATAGTTGGTTCTCAACAAATAGGAATTCACAAATCGAATGTTCACAGGGACAGGAAGATAAGCGTCAATTTCAGAAAGGTGGAAAGAGTGAACAAATACATTCATCCGAGCATCAAGAGAACGTAGTAAAATGGCCCGTAAAATGCCTGGATCACTCTGATAAACTAATTATCCCTCCTCCTGCTTGAATCAGAATGGGAAGGCTGAATGTTTTAAAGATATGCTGGGGTGATTCTTCTCCCTACTCCCTCTCCCTCCTCATGATATCAGTCATCATGAGCACAAGAAAGTATGACAGTGTCTACGTCCAGGCTTTTTTCTAGGAGTTTCTCATGTGTTCCATCATTGGATCCTTACAGTGGCCTGCTTAGCATGTCCATGTAATAGATGAGAAAACCGGGGTCTCAAGAGGGTGTCAGGAAGTCTTCCTGTTGATGTGAACATGTTTGTATACTAACACACCAAATGTGGGGTGTGTGAGTGGGGTGAAGCACTGGGCAACCGAGTGCATAAAAGGTGGCAGGGTGGGGAGCCCACATCTATCACCAGGTCAGGTGGAATCTTGAATCTAGTAGCTTAGCTGCTAAGAAAGTGGTGCAATTGACTTTGGCCATCTGGGGAAGTTTCAGCTCTGTGGAGAGGTTTCCACGCTCCCATCAAAATGTTACCTTTCATCCTGTAAAGGGTCTGATTGTAATATTGGAGGCATTGTGCACCCTACAACCACCAACACAACCATTGAGGTCTGCCCGAGCCGTTCCGCCCCTGTGCACAGAGCACAGAGTACCATGCTCTGCCCACAGCAGGTCCCTACTGAACGAAGGAACGAGGGAATCCGCTGATCTGCCTGCTGAGACCACCACAACTAAAGCCTCTACCCTCCCTTATTCCTCTCCATATATGTACCTCCCTTACCTAATGAGACCTCTCTCTCCTTCCTCTCTGCCTCACCCATTCCAAAGGGCCAGCCCCTGCCTTCCCAGCTTCCCTCAAAAGCCCTTGGGGGAGTGGGTGGTCTAGCTCAGTGAGTTCTGCCAGTGGGGGCTTTTTCTGGAACCGCCTAGAGTTCCATGTGTGTTTATTGGTGCATCTCTTGACACCCCTCCCTAGTCTAGGAAGGTTGTATGGCAGTCTATAAAACAAGATGGCATAAATTAAAATGAGGCCACAGGAGGGAAACACGATGGTGGGGCCCTCACTTGGGAGTCAGGACTGATCATAAAACACAGACCACGAAGACCTTGTTAGGGGGAAACCGGACGTTGGGCTCAGTGGAAGCTCTCAGGTGAAGACCCCAGCTAGGTTGCTGACCTTTGGCCTAGTCCTGTCACCTCTGGCCTCAGGCTCCTCATCTGAGAAATGGGGATTGTTATTTGAGTTCACCACCTGGTGTGGTGGTGGGACCCAGATAAAGAGACAACATTGTGGTCTCTGTGGCTCTGACAATTTTTGTTTAAGCCTAACAGCAATGTCACAGGTAAATGTGACATCCTCATTTGCCTCCTGCAGCTTGAGTACTTTCGACCAGCATGTTTGTCAACCTTTTTTTTTTTTTTTCATTATCACCCTCCTAAGAAGAAAAATGTAAATTCTCACTTGTGAGAGAAATTAAATATTAAGGAGTATGATGGATCAGGTGGGGTCGAGCTTTGGAGGACCCCAGACCATTGTAGTATCTAAGATTCTTTTCACCCCCTCTTCCTCTGAATTGATTTTTGCCCCCTTGGGAGGATGTGTCAGCCCCGTTGAGAATGCATGCTTAAATATATTAACTCTTCCTAAGGGTCCACTGGATGGATGAAGAAACTGAGGTCCATAGAGGCAAAGTGACTTGCCCAAAGTCACGTAGCTAATGAGAGGGAATTGGAATCCCATCTTAAAGAGGGCCGGCTCTGGACTCAGCTTTGAGCTGCTCCTCAGGCTTGCTTTTTTCACTTAGCCCCATCTCCTGTTGATTGTTCTGCGTGGTGCGTACAGAATTGCCTTATTCTTTTTAATTGCTGCATCATTTTCCATTTGCATCAGCAGAGCTCAGGTACATAACTGGCCACGGGGGGGGGCAGAAGGCTGGGGTGGATTCCCGTCTTTTGCATCTAAAAACCCTGCAGTAACCATCCTCCCTGCCCATGCCCACCGGTCCGATTGGTTTACTTAAGTGCAAGCAACCTTGAAGGTTAAATTCCTAGAAATGGAATCACTGTGCACTTGCTGAAAGGTAACATTTTGATGGGAGCGTGGAAACCTCTCCACAGAGCTGAAACTTCCCCAGATGGCCAAGGTCAATTGCACCACTTTCTTAGCAGCTAAGCTACTAGATTCAAGATTCCACCTGACCTGGTGATTGAGATGTGGGCTCCCCACCCTGCCACCTTTTATGCACTTGGTCGCCCAGTGCTTCTGTCGTCTGGTATTTCTCTACGTGGTTTTGCGCGGTTTCTTTTTGAACTTCAGTTCTCATCACATTACAAGAACGCCTAGGCAAGCCAGCTTTTGTTTCAGTGTGCTGCCTGAAATGGGGCTGGGATAAAGCAAAGGCGTGGCTTCTCCCGGGGCTTGGCACCCACCAGGTTGGGAGGGTGGGGAGAACAGTCCTTCCCATGGGGCTAGTCTTTTCGAACCTGCCTCTAAGAGCAGGATCTTGTTCTGCAAACTTGCCATGGCCTTCATGTATGAAGGGTATGCTGTCCTTGAGCAGTCTAGGAAATCCAGATGAGTGGTCCTGGTTCGGTATCTGCAGTGTAGGGGGTGGGATGCAAATTAAAACCGCTTGTCTTGGTAAAATCTGGGCAAAATCGGGTAAAACCCCTGCGGTTGAGTCAAGGCCAAATCAGCCCCCACATACCGTGACCTCTGCTAGGAAACCATGGAGTGCAAAGGGGGCTGGATGCTCATGGTGGGGGGGGGTGCCTGTGTTCCCACTCTAGTAGCATTGCCTGTAATTAAAGCCTGCTGCACTGGTGAACTCATCTGAGTAATTAAACCCAGTGGTATTTGGTGATGGTTTGTTTTGTAAGCTCCCTGAGGAAGAGCGGGTTAACGGGATGGAGAGGGCTCAAAGGTATTCTGTGCAAATAGATTCCTCCAGCCTACTTGGTCTGGTTATGAAGTTTGGCCGTGGCTCACCCACTGCCCCTACTCCCATCCTGCAAGCTGTTTCTTCCAACTCAAGTTCGCATGGCAGCCACATTGATAATTGCTGGATTCCGTCATGGTGGTGGGGTTACCCTTGCTTTCTGCCCGGAGAGTAGAGGGTACACAGAAATGGGTTTGATGCATCAAGGCATCTGTTTAACAAATATTTACCCAATTTCTGTCACATAGTAGCTGGGGCTTATGGGTACATGAGGGATGTAACAATGTAGCTTACATTCTAGTTGGAGGATACAGATAATAAGTAAATACATAGTATGCTAGATACAAGTGACATGGGAAGAAGAGGGATAGGGAATGCCTATTGTGGGGGTGGGGGGTGGTTCTTGAAGTGTCTTCTGAACAGTTGCCTGAGGAGGGAACCATGAAGGTATCTAGGGGGTGATTTTTTCCAGGCGTAGAGAACAGTAAGTGCAAAGGTCCTGAGGTAGGTTATAGCATTTCCCTTGGGAAGCACTGGTTTAAGATCAACGTAGAGCAGCCCATGAGGTCAGAACTGAGGGATATCCCCTTGAGCCCATTCCCTGTCAGAAAAAGATGAAGGCCAGAGATGGGGAAACTAACTGTCCCAGGGTCCCATGGCTGCTGATAGAACAGTTTTTCGGATTCCTGGCTCCCATCGTCCTATTTAACAAAGACTTTGAGGGGCCTCACAGTGACTGGGAACATGTCCACCAACCTGGTTCAAGTCCCAGCACCGCCATTCGCCAGCCGTATGCCTTAAATTATCTCCCTGAACCCCCCCAACTGTAAAATGGGAACAGTAAGAGCAGTTGCCCTCAGGCCCTCTGTGAGGATGGAAGTACAAACACACGGGCTCCGTGTGTGGTGTGTCATAACTGTGCAGCGAATGTTGGTTATGGGCCTTGGGCTTTTCAGTGCTGACCATGAATCCCCTACTGACTTTCTCATCTGCAGGTGTGACACCTCTCTTTCCCCGTGTGGCTGTCACCTGACCCACATTTTGCATTGGTTTGGACTTTTCTTTGGGGGCTGTGTTTTCCCAGTGGAGACCTTTGGCAAGTAGGACATCGAGGGACATGCTTGGGTTTCTTCTTCTGTAAAATGGAGTGGTGGTAGCCTTCGGGGCCAGCTTTCCTGTGTGTTAGGAGGAAGTTTGTAGCAGTCAGTACATATGAGAAGTTCAAGGTGCTCTGTGTTTGGTGGTATACCTAAGAGAACATGGAGAAAGGAGGGTCTCACTCCCTGGCCCAAGCAAGTGGCCTAGTGCCTCTAAATCACAGCATTCTCACATTAAAATGGGATACCCAGTGCCGCCTTGGGTTCTGAGAATCCAGTAAACAAGTCTAAACATTGAGCAGAGTGTTTAGTGCACAAGAATCCATATATATGACCTCTGCTGTCTTCATGCCTTCCCTCCCCGCCAAAATGATTTCCCAGGGCACTTCCTGATTATTTGCATCTGATTCCATTTTACAGATGAAGAAACTGGGACTCAAAGGGCTTAGACCATTTAACACAGCCAGGAAGGGAAGGAGCCAGGGTTTGAACCTGCTGGTTTGACTCCAGCCGGCAGAACCTTCCTCGGTCCTTCGCAATCTCGAATCTCACTCTGGATTCTTAATGCTTTGATAGGATTGACCCATGAGCTGGCAGAGCAAGGCCAGATCCTCAGTGACTTGTCCTTGTGTGTCTTTGTTGGGAGCCGGAGGGTCAGCCTGGCCCTGGAGAAATCGACCCTGATTTGGCCCCAGCTGACCTCAGCCCCAGTGATCCCTGCTGGCGCTCAAGTCAGATCCACCTCTCAGTTTATTTTTGGAGCCTCATAGATGTCTTGCATGGCTAAATCCTCGTCCCATGGGGCGCTGGCTAATTAGCCTTTGATTATTCACAAACTCAGAGGCAGGAATGGAGAATGAAGTCCTCCTTGCTTTAATCACCCACATGAAATGCAGGCAAGGCTGCAGGTTTCTAGGAGTAGCTCAACCAAGACCTGGTGACTAGAAGCGAAAGCACGCAAGCAGCCTCCAGCCCAGCCACCACCCTGTCCCCTGTCTTCACTCAGGGAGAAATGAATGTTGAACTCCTCTCTGCTGGGGCCCCAGGGGTTGCACCCCAGTTCCCAATAAACCTGGTTTTTACTACTGATTTGGGGGGGTGCCCTCAGGTTCTGGCCACCTCCTACCATAGCTAGCTTTCCAAGAAGCTCCTTCTGTTGTCACCAAGCCAGAAGATAGTTGGCATCCTTGTAGATTGCACATAAACTAGGACATTTCAAAACCAGGAGTTCCACTGTGTGCTTTTGGCAGGAAGAAAGGCCTCTTTTCTCCTGTTTGCTCTATTCTTTCTCTCCCCTAACTCTATTAATAGGAGAAAGGGCTCTGAAGAAGATGAAACACTCCTGACTTACTATCTGTGTTCTTGGTCATTCATTCAGCAAATAATCTCAACTCAGGGCAAAAGCCAGAAAGTCCGTACAATGGTCTAGACTGGTACTAGGTGACATCGTGAGCCAGGTGATTTTTGTGGGGCTGTCCCATGCATCAGAGGATGTTTAGCAGCATCCCTGGCCTATCTCCATAAATGCCAGCGCATGGGCATGGTGACACCCCCCATGGTGACAACCAAAAATGTCTCCAGACATGCAAGATGTCCCATGAGGGATAAAATTGTCCCCATTGAGAACCATGGTCCTAGAAGACTTTATATGATCTAGCCCTCATTCCTTCTCTGACCTAATCTCCTGCTTTTCATCCTTTTTCCATTCCCGCCTCCTTGCTCATCCCCACTGGTGAGGTGAGCCACTCTGGGCACGCTGTCACCTCAGGGCCTTTGCATTGCAGTTCCTGATCCCGGAAATGTTCTTCCCCCAGATAGCCATACCACCTGCTCACTCCTCTCTAGCAGGTGTCTGCTCACATCCCACCCTCTCAATTCAAAGCTGACCTTGACTGTCCTAAAGATCGTACACTTCCCTCCCAGCATCCTAACCCCCCTTTCTCCTGCTCTCTTCTACCCTATTATGCACATTCTTTGTGCATATTATTGTTTGTCTCCCTGTATGAGGACAAGAGCATTGTTCACAGATGCGCCCCCCAAACCCTTGGATAACACTTCTTTGGAAACATAATTACCCAGTGCCTACTATATGCATGTGCCAGGCATTGTCTGGTTACTGAGAATATAATGGTGAACATGGCAGATCAGGTTTCTGCCCTGAAGGAGCTCAGAACTGTCATCGTTCAGATCCGACCTGCCCAGACCTGGAAGATAAGTTTTGTCCCTGGTGCCAAGGGAAAGGGAGCTTGGAAGTGAGACAGGGCACTGCCCTAGGGCAACAGGACACAGGGCTGGGTTTGGGGAGAAGGGTGTTTCTCTCCGTCAGGTCAGCCCTGCTCTGTGTCCCCACTTGGCCGTGCCTGTACCCCTCCAGCCCCTCCTGGCCCCTGGAAGCCCCAGCCACCCAGCCTCCCGCTGGCCCCATTGGTATTCAGGCCACCCCTCGCTCCGAATAAACATTTCCCTGCCGTCCTCCCTCCAGCGGCAGCTTTTGCCTGTGGCATGAGAGTGTCAGAACGGCGATAAAAATAGTGTTTAGTTACCCACACTGCGTATTTTGTACTTTTGAGCAGTAACCCATCTTCTGACGCACCAGGCTGGCCAGCAAGCCCGTCATTTGTCCCTTGCACGGAGCAGCCTTGAGATGGGCCTCCGAGGTGCCCCGTCCTCAGACAGACGTCTTCAGCTGCCAGTGACACCCGCCAAGTGGAGCCCAGCCCCAGCAACCGGGTTTTCCAGAAACCTTTCCTTCCTCCCCAACCCCCTCCCCCATCTTTGTCAGAAGCCCCTAAAGAATGGGACAGAAGCAGATTCTCAGGCTGAGCTGAGCAGAAGAGCAAGCCCCTGTGGGGAGAACCGCCACTGATCTGGGTGGTTGTCCTGCCTTCAACCTCAGGGTTGCTTCGGGGATTCCCAGTTATTGTGGCTTGAATGCTTGATCGCCTTTCATCTCCTCCACCAGGCGGGAGCTACCTTGGCCCCATTTTGCAGATGAGGATAATGAGGTGCAGAGAGGTGGAGTAACTAGCTCCAAATCCCACAGCGCGTGAATGAGATAGAAACCTGTTCCTCTCCAAGCCCGTGCTGGGAGCATGGCCCCGAGCTGCCCTCTGCCCCTCGTGGCCACCTGGATTGCGCTTCCCCTTGTCCCCAGGGCTGCGTGCGTGCGGCCCCTTTGGGATGGCCTTTCAGAACAGCGAACAGTGGTCACTCACGTTGACTCTTAAGAGGGAGATGCTTGCCGGTCGGTGAAATGAAAGACTCAATACCACTTGTTGGGTGTTAAACAGAGGGTTCTGGTGTTGCCCAACGGTTATTAAACACAGGGATGGCAGGGCACCCTGTGCTGCTGATCACCCACCCCTCTGCCCCCCTGCCTTCCTAGATTTCTGCACATCATCTAGAGTAGCAGGTGGGCAATCAGCTTCCCGATGGCCCAGCACACATCTCTGGTAAGCCCAGGGCTCTTGAGGAAGGCGGGGGTGAGGGGCTGAGGGGCATTTCTGCTCTCTTCGCTGCAGATCTGAATTTTGGCCCCGCGATGCTCCGGTGTCTTGGGGAGCCCGACTCCGTTTACAGCTCCATCGCTCCGAGCCCACGGTGCGGCGGGTGCGGGGGTCTGAGTCCTGCCTCGCCCCTTAGTCACGTGGCCCACTCTGTGCTTGGGGCTGAGATTAGCTGGATGAGCTTCCCAGCCTTTCCCGCGGGACTAGGTAGGGCAGAGAGAGAAGCAGGGAAGCGTCTCCTTATTCCCACGTGCCTCACTTTGTACAGGAAAGGGTTTCAGAAAACGTGTGGCCCCGTGGAAATGCCGTCAACCCAAAGGTGCGTTTTGTCATTCACTTTGGAGTCCGAGTTTTCTCGCTTCCTTCCCTATTGATATTCTGGCGGCACAGTCTCCTACCAGAGTGGTTTTAAACTTCTTCATCGGCAGTCTGTTCAGGTGATGCTCAGTAAATAAACACTTGACAGGAGCAGGGAGGCAGCCGGCTCCTCTGATTCCGGAAGCTTTTCTGCAGAACCTTGCTGCTGGTCATTTCAGATCAGCTCAACAGATAAGAGACAGAACGGATACCTGGGACATGGAACACAGCTAATGGTACCGAAATAGGAGGGGTGACAAAGGGTCTTTTTGGCAAAGTGAGGAATCCCATGTGTGATACAGAGTCGAATAACTCATTGTGTTTCCCTCTTGGCATTGCCCGCCAGGAAGCTCAGAGATCGAGTTCTACTTCTCGTAAGTGCCCAGGACCTATGGTAATTTTCTGGATGTTTACTATGCTCCTGGTAGCAAATTAAATTTTGTACTGGATCTTTTGTCTTGATGCCCTTCCTTACTGCCCTCCACCTCCTGTGTTTTGTCTCTTTAATTTTCGGTGAGTGGAACTGTGAGTTTTGCTTAACCTTTTTTGTAATGTGGAAGACAGAGGTAAATAATTATTGAGATAAAAAACACAATTTCCACCTACATCTGTGTTTGTATACATTTTTTTACTTAAGCATCTTTCACCCCTGCACCCCTTTCCAACGTACTCCAAAAATGTGAGGCATATTTTCACTTTCAAAGCTTTGGGAAAACACAGCTTGATGGGCTCACAGGATTCCTGGCCTTGGAGTGTGTAAAGACTGTGCAAAATCAAGTTGGGCACATTTGAACTCAGCCAAACCCACATCCCTTTGTTGGCTATGGCCTGGAAGGCCAGTACCCATGTTCCATTCTTGGCTATGCCGCGAATAGTCTGGTGGGCAGACTGTTTCCTTTCCATGGGCCTCAGTTTCCACATCTGTGTAATGGGAAATAATAATCCCTTGCCTGCCAACCTCAAAGGCCCCGTGTCCTATTTGATGCTGCTCATCAAATGCAAGTCCTATTTTTTTTTAATTTTATTTATTTATTTGACAGAGACACAGCGAGAGAGGGAACACGAGGAGGGGGAGTGTGAGAGGGAGAAGCAGACTTCCCGCAGAGCAGGGAGCCCGATGCGGGGCTCGATCCCAGGACCCTGGGACCATAACCTGAGCCGAAGGCAGACGCATAACGACTGAGCCACCCAGGTGCCCCAGCAAGTCCTATTTTTAAAAGAAGTCATTTTTCAGATGACTTGCAGGTGATCGGGGCTTGGTGGCAGAGCTGGGGGTGTTGACCACTACCAGGACCTTGTCACCACCTTACCTGGTCACCCCACAAATAGGATCATTCGCTAAGTCAGTGATTTTTGTCTTGATTAAGGGAAGCCTCTGAAGTCGAATGAGCTGGCTATGAATTTCAGCTCCACCATTTACTGGTTGTGGACCTTTGCCCTTGGTCTTAATTTCTTTGTATAATGGATATAATTGTGTTAGAAGTGAGTGATACTGCGTCTGGCATGGAGAAGGTGCAGATCATTCCGGGACGTTGACAAATGCATGCTCTGTGGCGAGCTTTGGGGGCTCTTCATTTGGTGGATAGGACTGTTCGGGGCACCCCAAGTACAGTAGGCGATTTTGGACATGAATGCACTGGTACCTCCATGCAGTCAAGGGACCCTGTTCTGTGAGGCATCTCTTTCCACTTTGCTCTTGGCCTTGGTGGTAATGGCTATCTCTAGAAGCAGCTCGCTCAATGCCAGATGCTGGGACTGAGGCCCAGCCCTTCTTGGAAATGGAATTTAACCATGACGAGAAATGAGATGGGCCTTCCTCTGCCTTCCTAGCATTGGAACTTTAAAACTTAAAATCAGTCCAGATAGACATTTTTATTTTCACTTAGGAGGTTGTTAACGATTATGGAAAGTTTGACACTAGCCCTGACTTACCTTGGATGAAATTTTCAAGACGTGGCTCGCAGCCCCTAAATTGGATGAGTTCCTTTTGCTAAACTCCCAAGTCTTTTTTTTCTTTTTTTCCTTCAGTTGGGGGAAAAAATAACAAAGCTCAGAGTCAACTTTAATTGCCAACAGGCTCTATATTCTAAGTAGGGCAACGGAGAAGTGGAAAGGGCCAAAAAGAGGTGGAGAAATCGAAATCTATTGTAACACTATTTGCGGATCATGAGGTAGATGAGTTTCGTTAACACTGAAAACCTCTGGGATCTCATTTGCCCTGAGCCCAATTTTTATTCTCTGCAAGAAGTCATCATCACATGCCTTTCCTGCTTCTTAGAGAGAGGTTGCCCCAGAGATGGGGTGTATGGGGGGTGATGAAACACCTCTCCGAGTAGAAGCTGCATCGCTCTGGATCTTTTTTTTTGGGGGGGGGGGTAGATTTTATACAGTGAGTCAAATATCTATAGCTACAGAACTGAAACTTTTTAAAAAATGTTCTGAACAGGAGTAATTTGCATTCCCAACTGTCACAGTGATGATGTTGGGTCTTGGATTTAGAATACAATCATAACTTTTTTAAAGTTCCCATACCTAGGGAACCCGGAGAGCGATCAACCTAACATTGGGAAAACATATCAGTCAAATTGATTTTTTGGAAATGACAGAGATTTGCAAAATTAGGGAGTCGAGTCACACACACACTGGGGAAACAAAGCTGCTGGGTTTAGAGTTAGTTGTCACATGTCGTGGAGTAGAGTATGAAAATGGCAGAAGATAATTAAGGGGTTTTACATGGAAATCCTAGAGAAAGGGAAGAGTGAGACAATGGGGAAAGGAAGAAGGGCTAGCACAAAGGGTGATGGTGTAGGGAAGCAGTCTTGAGCAGGATGTGGCAGTTTGTAGCACACAGGCCAAATCTGGCCCTCTACTTATTTTTGTAAATAAAGTTTTATTGAAACACAGCCACCCCCACTTGTTTACATGCAGTTGATGACTGCTTTTACTCTACACTGGCAGAATTGACTAGTTACAACAAAGACCACATGAACTACAAAGCCTAAAATATTTATTAGAACTGGCCTTTTATAGAAATAGGGTTGTTGTTGCTGTTGGGTTTTTTTGGGGGGGGGTCCCCTGTTATGGATTATCATCTACAGTCCCTAATAATGGTGCAGAATCCCTACTCCATCACTTACCAGCTAAGTGACCTTAGATAGTAACTTCATGTCTCTGAGGCTGTTTCTTTGTATAATGCTTATTGTATCACTGGGGTGATGAAACAAAGTACCCCAAAACTTAGCCATATAAAACAGGAAGTGGTTATGCTATTTCTTATTGTTTGCAGGTCTTTGGGTCAGCTAGAGATTCTGTGGTCTCAGTGGTGACTCCTCTGATCTTGGCTGGCTCTCACGTCTGGGGCTCCATTTGGCTATAGGCTGCTGTAGGATTGTCTCAGCTGGGACGTGTAGACTTCCCTCGAATGTTCTCTTATCCCCCAGTAGATGAGCCTGGGCTCGTCCACATGGCAGTAACAGGGTTCTGAGAGAGAACGCACACGCGCGAGGCTTCTTGAAGCCAAACAGACTGAAGCAGGGTCATTTCCATTACGTTCTCTCGACCAAAGCAAGTTCTCCAGGCAGGCCATGTTCCAGATGTGGGGAAATAGACTCCACCTCTTGATGGGAGGAGATGCGAAGTCACACTGCCAAGGTCATGGATACCACAGACCATTGCTTGGTATATTCAGTATGTTCAGTCTACTGTACTCGTAATAAGCCAGACTCAATAGGAACAAAAGAGTCACACATAATACTTGACACGCAGGCGGCATGTAAGAAATTCCCGCTGATAGCACAAGTGAGGAACATTCCTAGGGTTGTTCTCCCAGGCTTCTGCTGGTGATTGGTTTATCTTGTGGCCTCTCTGCTCGGGCAGGTCACCATTCTTATATTGGGGAAGGACAGGTAACTGTTACAGGTCCCTTCTCGAAGAAGTGTGCTTAATATAGTATGTGACACATATTAAACTCACTGTTGGTCTTTGTAACTAAGTGATTGATAAAAGTAAGCTCTTTTATTATTTCCACTCCCAGGCAGAAGGACCAGTCTCTGCATTCCAGACAGACTTGGGGTTTGTGTCGCTATTTTTTTTTCTTCAGATAGTGTCTCTGTCTCTCGGTCTCTCTCTCTTTCTCTCCCCCCTTCTCTTCTCTCCCTCCTTCCCTCCCTCCATCCATCTTTCTCCCTCCCCTTTACCCTTCACCTCTTCCTCATTTGACTTCTCTCTTGGGAACATTTAGCAGAGATCCCAGAGTCCAGCACAGTGGGCCCTTAATACAAAGTGACATCTGCCTGGGGTCTAGGGCCCTGGGAGCGTCCCCAGAAGCAAGCTCTTGGCTGCAGAAGCCTCAAGCAGAATCCTCAGAATGGCTAAATTGCAGCCTGACAGTGTAGATCAGGAAGGGTCACTGTGCAAAGTGCCTGCCTGATTGGGGCGGGGAGATAGAGCCCCCGCAGTAGCTGCTGCAAGGATTGGACAATTGTCACAACGTGGAGAGTTGCCTTGCATAAGCCCAGAATCTTTCTGAGCCTGTGATGAGGTGGTCGCAGCCCCTGGGAATGGAAAGGGTCTGTTCTGGAAGCATCTGTTCCCGGCCAGCACACCTTTACTGAGCTTTTGCCCACTCAGGGATACTGGACAGGGCATTTTCTGAGCAGCCTTGGATGGGGTTGAATCTAGCATTGGCTTAAAAAAGAGAGAAATGATGCCTGAGGTGGGTGATGGAACATCTGTAGTAATTTAAAACCAGATCCAAGTCAGACCTGGGTTGGGATTTCATTTCTGCCATTTATTAGCTGGGTACAGTGCTTTTATGTACAGTTGTTCAGGATGTGCACTGCACAAACGAGTAGGTAGAAGCTAAAATTCAGCTGGCACTCTAGTCATCAAGACGTGCACCTAAACTCTGCAATTGCCCAGAGTAAGGGGCAATACTTTTTTGTAATTCTCACAAAGTGAGCAGTGGCCTAGTCTGGGTGACATTGGGAAGGTTCAACCTCTCTGAACGTCAGTTTTCTCACTTATAAAACAGAGATAAAGATAGTACCAGAATTGTAAGTTTGTTTATAACACAAAGTATTTGTAGAATGCTTAGAATAGTATAAAGGTCCAGTAAACAATGGTTACACAATGATCTGGGTTCAAATCCCGCTGGGCCAATTCCTAGCTGTAAAACCTTGGGCAACTTAAACCCTCTCTGCCTCAGTTTATTCATCTTTAAAAATTGGGACAACAGTGATGATGACACCTTCCCATGGGGTCATTGTGAGGATCAAATGAGTTAATGTATGTAAGGCGCTGATTGAGTTAGCACATAAATATCAGCCTTTATCTAAGTCAGCTTTTTTAAGGGGTGGGGGAGAGAAAATGTTAAGCAGGCTCCATGCCCAGCACAGAACTGGACGTGGGGCTTGATCTCACGACCCTGAGATCCTGACCTGAGCCGAAACCAAGAGTCCGACGCTTAACTGACTGAGCCACCCAGGCACCCCTATCTAAGCCAGGTATAGTGCTGGGATGACCAAGGATCCATGTGGGTGACGAGTCCATCTAGGCGAGAGAATCTGCCATGAATAAGCACCCGAGGATGCTCAGGGTGGATGGTTTGGGATGGCAAGGAAGAACAGCTTATACCAGGCTGATGGGTGTTTGCCCTGCTTGACCAAGACCCTGAAGAGATTCTCTGACTTGATTCATTTTATCTAACTCCTTCCTGATGATCTAGCCAGTACCTACCTACCCTCCCACCCACTACTGCCCACTGGTAATCCACTCTCTGTCCACCCGTTCAAGGAAGTGTGGTGGTGAGGGGGTTTGATTTATGGGCTGAAACGATCCTGGCTTAAGTCCCCAGTCCCCCTGGTTGCTGGCTGTTGTCACCTTGGGCAAGTTTCTTAGTCATTTTAAACCTCAGTTTCTTCATCTGTAAAATGGAAATAATAAGAGATCCTAGGTCATAGGTTTATTGTGAGGGTTAAGGGAGATGATGCTAATTTAGTATTTAGCACACCTGGAGGGCACGTGCGCTCAGCTCCAGACATTAGCTGCTGCTGGTGGTGGTGTTGGCATAACCCATGTGTGTGTGCACACACACGTACGTACACACACACACACTCACACATGCCAGGTTTGGGGCTAGACCCTTGGGGGTTATAAGCCTGAATAAGTTCTCCTCCAAAGGGTGTGGAGGTGATATGCACGCTATCAAGTAAGCCGAGTGCAGTGTGGAAAGTTCCGTCGTGAACATAGGAACAGAGCCCTGTAGGGTGAGAGGAGGAGAAACACAGCCATAAAACAGAAGGAAGCAGAGAGCAAGAGCCCTGAGTGCTGGCTTGCTGGCGAATGGCAGCATGGCTGAGGCGGCGGCAATGAGAACCTGCAGGTGTTCCCGTGGACTTCGCAGCCAGGCCTCTGTGCTCCTCCCCGGGTCCGGGCAGGACCTCGCAGCTGCCCGTTCCAGCAGGTGGGCCCCTCCTACCCTGAGCCTATTGGATGACAGGGTCAGAAAGTATCAGAGCCCCCCCCCCCCCCCCCCCCCCGATCTGGTGGGAAATGCCAAAGTCATTAATCCTGCCCCTGAGTCACCAGAAGGATGCCGCCAGGGACCTCCTGACAGCAGATGAGCGGCCCCCCGCCTCCAGGGCAGCTACCTAAGGCTTCTGGGGTGCTTCCAATTAATAAGCTCTAGCCCGGTACTTGAGACTCATTAGAATTGTGATTTAGGCCCATTTACTGGTGTGAGATCACAATGGGGTGCTGGGTGATTATGGTCACCCAAGCTTGCAGCCAAAGACCATTAAATACATGCCTGTCACTTCCCGTCTTGCTTTTGCCTGTCCCCAGCCCGTCCCTGGCAATGCTTCAGAGAGAGGGGGAGAGGCCGGAGCCGTGCCGGGGTGATGGGTTCTGACCATCGTGGGCTTGGTGAGGTCTGCCTCCACCCCTGTCCCCCACCCCTCCTTTATCTGCCGTGGTGGCAGGCAGTGAGCACCAGGTCCCTGCCCCAGCCCCAGGGACCTTTCTGCCACATCAGGCTGCTCATCATGGCTCTTTGCTCAAAAAGCCTGCAATGGCTTCCCAGGGCACTTAGAATGAGTGTCCTTTCCTCACTGGGGACAAGGCCCGTCCCCATCAGACCCCCACCTTCCTGTGCTGTCACACCTCAGACCCTATCACACCACCCACATAGCCCAAGCTCACTTGGGCCTTGGGAACTTTGCTATATACCGTTCCTCCTACCTGGTGCTGCTCACCCCAGATCTTCTTGTGTCGGCGCCTTCTTGTCATCGGGCCACAGCCTGAGTGTCCCCTCCTAGAGCCGTCTTCCCTGACCCCCATCTGAAATGCCATTCGCCACCTCTCTCCAGCTTTGTTCTTCTTTAAAGGACTCAGCCCCAAATCATGGCATATTTTACAACTGTTGGTGGCTCTGTTTTCTCTTTGCCCGAGAATATAAGTTCCATGAACCTCCTTAGTTCTCTGCTTTGCACCTAGAGCAATGGATGTTGCCTAGAAGGTGCTTGAGTATTGGTGAGATGAATGAATGAATAAGAAGGTATAGTAAGGGCCAGAATCGTAGTAATGACAAGCAGTAATAGTCACCGCTCTCCGAGTGCATGCTGTGAGCCTGTCACTATGCCAGGCACTTTACCTACATTTTCTCATTCGATCTTCACAAAAAGCCTGTTGAGGCAGGTGCTAGTTCGTTCCATTTTATGGAGGCAGAAATTGAGGCATACAGATGCTAGATGTAACTTGCCCAAGGTCACCCAGCTAATGAGGGATAATGCTGTGCTTCAGTTCGGGTCTTACGCCTCTTCTGGTGGAATAGTGAAGACAAAGGGTCATTCCCTCTGTGCTCCCTGTCTGACTTAAGGGCTGGGGACGGGGGATGGGTACAGGGGTGGGTGTCTTTTTGCCGTCAGCAGAATTACAGCGATGTCCTGAAGGAAAGTGGAAAGTTGGTGAGACCCTGTCTGAGACTCATAGTTCGTTGTTGTCACATGGAAATACCGATGGAAAAAATAGCGTCCACAGATAGCACCGTGAAACCGCGTATCCATGTGGTGGGGCTGAGGACGCTGTGTGTCCAACCCGAAACACACAAAGGATCTGGGAACAGGCCACATGACAGGACTCCAGAGTGTTCTTGCTGCGTTTTATCAAGAAGATGGGCTGTGATTGCTTTGCACGTCCCAAGTAGCAAAGCAGTTTTGAGCCATTTGTATATTTTCAAATTGGAGCTTTTTTTTTTTTTTCCCCAAAGCCGAAATTTGAAATTCCACTGAATACTGCTGAGTAGCAAGGACACCGATATGGGCTTTCAGAGGCTCTAAAATGTCCAGTGAGACTCTGGCTGTCATGGCAAACCAGGAAAGTGAGCGTGTGTGTGCACGTGCACGTGCGTGCATATGGCCTGGACCACGAGGTACTTGGCATCTTTCTTGATACTCTGCACACTTCTTCTGTGATGTGATGGGACAGCCCAGCCGGTTTCCCTTTGTGTCTTTCTGAGTCACTGTGACGGCCACCGGCCTTCAGAGTTTGAGCTCCTGACAGATATTAAAGAACAATTCACTTATTACAGCTAAACAGAAAAGCATATGGAAAAAGCAAACTGCATTAGCATCTGCTGCATGGGCTCCATCTGCTCCCATTGGCTTGGCTTTGCCTCCAGACGTGCCAGCCTGTCCGTTTTCCAGGGCCAGTCCCTCTCCTTCCTTCCAAGCGAGGACAGGATGTGCCCGTTCATTCTGATCCACTCAGGCAGGAGCGGGCACTTCTGAGGTGTTTGAGAAACATAGAGAAATGCACGAAACGCGGGAAGTTTGGAGGTGGTGGGCTCTGGAGTTCACACTCGGGCTCCGCTACTTGCTGGCTGTGTGGCCATGGGCAGGTGGCTTAGCCTTTCTGTGCTTCGGTTTCCTTGTCTTGTGCAATGTTGGGGTAGTGATGGCAGTTAGCTCCATCTCAGGACCCGTGTGAGAGTAAAATGTGAAAATGCAGGTAAAATGTTAAAATCCCTGGCAGTGGTGGCCTGTGGTGAGTGTGCAGTAGATACTAATTCTTGCTTTCCTGAAGAATATTCCCAGCCGCCCCCACCTGGCCTATGTTACTCATCCTGTATCCTCCAGCCTTGCACCTTGAATTTAAAATGACTCATTGGACACCACGTATGGTGAGGTCTCCCAGCCTTCTGGAAGTTCCCATGTTTACACCCTTGAGGACCCAGCCTCTCCCCCCTCTCCCCCCCCACCCCCCGTTCTTTGTACCAAGAAGGAAGCTGCCGGTGTATCATTTCATGATGGGACAGAGGTGCCCGGGCCCCTCCCGGATCCGGGCCAGCTCGGGGCCAGCCGGCCTCGTCTGCCTTCCAGCTGCAGCCGCCTCCTCTTCCCACCTGAGCTGATTTTTGCCTCCAGCTAGCAAGACAAACCAAATGTTATTTTAGTATCTGGTAGCCTGTCAGAAATAATTTCTAAAAATGTTTTCCCTCTCTCTCTCTCTCTCTCTCTCCCCGCTGGGCTCCCTGAAGCAGCCACATCTGTACAGCAATTAGGACACGACAGCTGGTAACCCCTTCCCCCCCCCCCCCCAGCCACCGGGGAATGGGCTGCGGGGCTCTGGGGTCAAGTGCTGCTTACTGGCTGGGGCGCAGGGGTGGGGTGAGGGGCTTAGGCAAGTCGGTGTGCCTCCAGTGCCTCAGTTTCCTCATCTGTGAAATGGGAATGCTGACAGTGTTCGCCTCCAAGGGCTGTCATGAGGTTTTTGTGAGTTCATCCCTGCAAGGTGCTTAGAACTGTTCCTGGCGTACGTTCCAGGGAAGTGGAAGGTGAAGTCACGCAGAGAGCTTGGGCCATGAAAGCAGCCCAAGTGGGGAGGAGGAGTAAGCGCAGCCCGTCCTGGGTCTCCTGATCCACCCCTCTCCTAGCAGACTGGGAGGAGGGGTAGGGGTTTCACTCCCCTTTCTTGCTCTGTAATCCCAGGCATGGCCTGAGACTTCTGGGAACCCAGAGCATCAGGTAATAAGGAACCAGAGGGACGGACTAGTCCTGTGTTTTTCCAAGAGGGCTGTGTGGCCCACTGTGGCACCCACGATGATTTAGGGGCGCTCCACGGACATTAAATAACCTTGGACTCTCCAGGGAGAATGTTAGTGCCCTGTCATGCTCCTCAGTCTCTCTGATTACACCAGGGAGAATGTCTCAGCTTGGTGCTACCGCGTCGTTAACACCTAACACACCTCTTCCTTTGCCCCACAGGCCGTGCACCCTGGGCTCATAGCCTTAGGCAGGCAGTTTGATCTGGCTGGCCTGGAATAACATCATGTTTTTTTTCTTGGGTCCAGATTTTAGAACCCATAGCAGTCAACTTTATTTTTTTTCCACATTATAAGTGTAGACATTTAAATGGTAGCCAATTAAAATTACTAAGTAAATGGCAAAATGGCAAAAGCATTAGGAAGTATTGCCCTACGGCAACACACCCAGTTTGAGGACGGTGAACGGGGTCCAGAGAGTGCCTAGTGGGGTAGGGCTGGAAGCTGCAGCTCGCATACCTGCCTCCTGTTAACATTCCTTCATCCAAGGCTCCACTGGGCGCTGCAGGCTGGTGTCTGGGCCTGGCTGACCCTGATTCGGGTCACATCTCTGGCTACACATTGGAATCACTTGGGGAGCTTCGAAAAACCCCAGTTCCCAGGCCCCGGCCCATAGTATCTCCGTGGTTGCAACGTGGGCATCAGCTTTTTTTAAACCTCCCAAGGGATTCGAACAGGCAAGCAAAGTTGAGAACCCGTAGGTCCAAAGCTGCTGCCCGCCCATTCTCACTGCATCCTGTCATCTGAGGGAGGAAGAATCGAGAGAAGCAGAAACGAAGGGGAGAGGAGGAGGGGCAGAAATGTTAATAAAATGTTGCGTGAAACCAGCAAATCGCAAAGGGGATATGTACAGCGTGGTGCCATTTTGTCAACCTTATAAACATACAAAGCAATACTCTATATTGTCTGTGGACACATATGTATTTACAAGAGATATAAACGCATAGCTGTGAAGGATAGAAGTGACCTCTGGGTTGTTGAGAAATGGGAGTTGAGCGGTGGGAAGTACGTCAACCATATCTATAAAGTTTTATTTCTTTGAAGAATTGAATAAAGCATGGCAGAATTGGTACCTGGGGGTGTTCTATTATTGTTCTGTATTTTCGGCATGTTTTGAAATATGCCATAAGTCAAGGGGATCTTAGTTTTTATATTTGTTTGATAAGCATCGATATTAGGAAGATATTTAGATCCGTTTTAGAAAACAGTAAAAAAAAAAAAAAAAAAAAACCCACAAATTTTACTGCCTCAGATCTTCAGAACTTTATAAATGTCCCAGGCCACAGGCAGCCTTTTGATCACAGAACAATGCAGGACAGTGGGATGAGAGGGAGGCAGGAGACAGACAGAGGGACAGCAAGAGGACAGAGACCCAGGGGCTGGAGACAGGCTGACCCCTGGGGTCTTAATGAAACCAAGGTCCCCAATAATATGCAAGGCTCTGCCCGGCAAAGGTGGGGTGCCATCTACTTGATTTCTTCCAAGACCTGCAGGGCCCAGTTGTTTAGTAACTGTGTCTAGTAGCCACAGACACATAGAATCTTGGTCTCAAGTGATGATTAACAGAGGAAGGGGGAGGTGGAGGAGGCCCAGCCTGAACCTCATGATCTTCTTCGGCTGCCCTACTGGAACATTCAGTAGCCTGGAGATGGATGGAACCAGACACTATCATGAAACTGACCCCCTCAGCCTATTCTCCGCACAGAGAGCGAGCCCAGGGTGGATCTGAAATTTCAGGCTTTGATGCCCCCAGAGAAACTGCTAGCCCCCTTTTCTTAGGTGTTGTACCCCTAACCAGAGGCAGATCAGTGCCAGTCTATGGCTTGAGGGGACTGTTTTGGTTCAGGAGTAGGAATGAGCTTGAGCTCCCAAGCTGGGCACTGTGGTTTAAATCCCCAGTCTCTGTGGTCTTGAGCAAATGTGTTGACCTCTCTGAGCTTCAGTTTACTCATCTGTCAGAAAAGATACCCTAATGCTAATAGGAATACCGTCAACAGCTCTGATTTGTGTTCTAGGCGCTGTCTTAAGTGCTTGGCCAGCACGACTGATCTCCTCCTCATACCAGTCCTATGACTGGTTTATAGGTTATAGCCAGAAGCCCTGCCTGAGGTCGCAGAGCATTTAAAAGGCACCAGGACCCCGGTGGTCCACTTCGGTGCTCATGCCCCTGCCCACTGACCCACACTGATGCTTCGTAGGGCTGTTAGGAGCGTCAAGTATAGGAGAATGCATAGAAAATGCTGGCCCAGCAACAATATGGCAGGTGCATTGGGGAGCGGAGGACTGTATCATGAAATCCTGAACACCCGGTGTCAGCTAGGATTTTCCTGGTCTTGACTTCAGGCGTGTGGATGCAACAGACGAATGTCTGTCCTCTTCCTGAGGCCCCAACAGGAGAGGGGAACGCTCACGGTCCATCCTCCCTGCTGTTCTGAGTCGAACACCACCAGAGCTCCATGGTGACATGAGGCTGGCAAGTTCCGAGCACAGGCTTTGGAATCAGAGAGACCTGGGCTTAGTCCGAGCCCCGTCCCTTCCCACCCATGTGATGCTGGGTGAGTCACATAACCTCCTCTGCCAGTCTCAGTTTACTCTTGTGTCAAGGGAGGATGAGGATACCCCCCATGTCAAAGATAAAGGTGAAGGTTCACCGAGGGAGTAAACAGTAGGTGCTCTCCCATGTAGCAGATGTTCAGAGTTACAGGCGGTGGAAGGGATCATAAAGCTCGCGAAGTAAGCGGCGCTGCTTTGTTGAGGGAGCCTGCGGGGACTTGGACGTCTGCATTGCGTGGTCAGCCTGGGAGTCCCTGTCTTGCTGACTCCCCTCTTAAGTGAGAAATCCTAATGGGAACACCTCCTCGAGGGAAAAGGAAGTGACCTGCCCTGGGGTGGTAAGGCAGCCAGGAGACCCGATGAGCCCCGGGAGGGCCCCCGGGAGCTGAGGACTCTCAGAGACATGTCCTGTCCAGAGAGAAAGCAGCCTGCCTTCCCAACCTCGTTATGGCGAACCGCGTGCATGCTGAAAGTTCCCAGGAAGAGCCATCTAGTGGCCTGAACGACTGGTCCAGCGGGTCACCCAGAACCACCTTCGGCTACGTTTGTTTCTTGAGCTGTTTGAGGATGAAGAGGAGCGAGGTCAAGGCAGGGCTGGTTGCGCCGGGAGAGGTGCCCCCACTGAGCCCCTTGGATAAGGAACTTGTCCAATATCAAATCTTCTGCCTGGCCTGGGTAGCATGTGTCACTTCCCAGAACAGGAGGGGCAAGAAGCAACAGAAACAACCCTTTCGCCTGTCACCCACGCCCCCGGCCCCTCTCACTTTCTCAGTTGTGGGGCCGCACAGGCCTGGCTCCTCAACTGGCTAAGATAACCTCTATGAGCCTCAGGCCTCTCATCTTTAAAATGGGTGGATAAAAACAGGTAAGCGATGCTCAGCATTGCATCCATGGCGCATCCTCTACTTAGTCTGTTTTTATCTTTTTATTGAGTCAGTAAACTGGTCATCTGTCTCCTTTTACTAAAATGTGAGCTCCCTGAGAGCAGGCATCTAGCTTAGTCCTAGACCCAGCCCCACTGCTGCTTAGGACAGTGACCAGCACACACACTGTACTCAGTCAGCGCGCGTGAATTCGTGCGTGAAAGGTCACCGCAGGCAGAGGTCTGGATGAACTAACAGCCACCTTACGTTGACTCCTCGCCTCTGTGCCCTGAATTGTGCTGTTGGCCCGGTGAAGTCAACACGTCTTCTCATCAGCCCTACGAGGTTTGGGTATGATTATACCCATGTCACCTGCGAAGGAACCGAGGCTCAGAGAGGTTAACTAACTTTCCCGAGGTCACACAGGTAGCAGGCAGCAGAGCCAGGTTTCCAGTCCAGAGGAGCATCTCTAGAGCGTGCCCTTGAGATGCACTCTGTTGCCGAGCACCCGGCTTGTCTTGAGTGGCCGTGACTGCCCGTTGCCGCCGCCTCGCTCGGCACAGTAGAGGAATGCACGTCAGACCCGCTGGACCTGAAGAAAGTGGCCAGAACTTTCCTTTTGGGTAATGGCAGTACACGCTAAAGTTGGTTGTGATGAGGTTTTGCATCCCCCTTCCGAAGCTTGGTAGAGACCGTGTGGCTGAGAAGGGCTCATCCCATCCCACGGACAACAGCGACCCTGAGTCCGGAAGGCAGCAATCATTTCTCAACAGGATGGACGTTGCTGTCACTTCTTCCTCATGGCCCTCCAGTAGAGACGCCATTGGCCATGTCATGCCAAGCTCATGTGTAAACAGGACGCGCTGATGGGGTGCCCGCCGTTGGCAGGGAGGAGGACCGCAGAGAGAGTGGCAGCCCTCTTTGGGAACTTGGCCAATGAAAACTTGCTCGGAAGGCCCTGTCCCTGGCAGCGTGGGCCAAGGCAAACACATGCTCATAAAGGAGATTTAGGGGGTGGTAGCCGCATATTCATTTGTACCTCTGCATAGTAAAAATAATTTATTGGCAGCTGCCTGGGAAGCTCAGTTCTAAAGTCACACGGCTGGCAATATTAGGCACCTTTCCCTTTCTCTCTCTCTCTCCCTGCCCCAAGTGGCTCGGGCTTTCGGACGATATAAATTAATTGGGTTTGTGTATGTGTGGATGCATACATATTTATTTATTTACAGGCGTTTCTCTTTCTTTATATCGCTGGCTCCGTGAGCATTTATGCTTCTTCAGAGAGTCCGCAGTAATGAGCTTACAAGTGTGTCATTCATTACGCACTCCTGGTGGGGTGTGGGGTTAGGGAGGGGGGCCCGGCAGGTGCAAAGGATGGGCTTGAAAGCTGGATGTCTTTGATCAACAGGAGGCCCATTTGTCTCCTTAAGGGCCCCTTTCCTAGAGGACCTGAGTTGGAGAACATTAAGAAGGTGACAAGCCGGAACCCGGAGGCAGGAGAAGTAAAGAAGGGGTGTGGGAGAATAAAACCACAATGAAGAGCGGGGCAGGGTTTTGGGGGGGGTACAGAGCTGGGCTTAGTCTCAAGTAACCAAGACTGAGACCATGAGGTGGGAGAACTCTCATCCACAGACCTAAGCAACCCTCTACCTGCTGACACTCTCCTCCTCAAGGATTTCAGCCCGCTTAGGGATAGAGTGCTTTCTTCCAGGGTCTTTGGTGGAGGTGGTGTCGCCCCCTAGGGGTCGTTTTGGAGATTGTGGGGCGCTCTGAAGGGCTGGTCTTTAATGCCCCTTGCAAGTAGTGGGGTGGGCTTCACAACCATGCTGTGTGATGAGGGGCCTGTTACTTAATGGCATCTACCAAATAGTTCTCGGGGATATTTTCCCCCAGCTTTACTGAAGTGTAATTGAGAAATAAAATTATACTTAACATAGTTAAAGTATTTATCGTGATGGTTTGCTAGAAGTCTACTTTGTGAAAGGATGCCCTCCCCTTCCCCGTCGAGTTGGTTAACACGTCATTCTGGGATTTTTCAAGATAATCTGTGTCGAGGGTTTAGCACCGTCTTCAGGATAAATGTTAGCAACGATGGTTTGTTATTACTCTGTTTGTGGTTTGCTGGTCTGTCCTGCCCTTGGTTTCTTCATCTGCCTCATGGACGTGCTCTCTCTTCTCTAGATTGGTCTGGAAAATTGCTTTCTCTGGGGAAGTCTCCTCTCCTCTCCTTGGAGCCCAGTCCTTGATGAAACCCAAACCATTCCACACATCACTTCTCGTCACGCACTGAAATAATCGATGTGTGTGCCCACTTCCCTATCCCGTGCCTGAACTCGCACCGACAGCAGGAAGCGTGTTTTAATTCGCCATCTTGTCCTTTGCCTCCGCCATGCTTGGCAGGGAGTAGGCACCCAATTAAAGTTTGTGGAATGACTAACCCAGTGATTCTCAACCATATCAGACCCAGACCCCCTTCATGCCATGCAACTTTTAAAATATTCCTTTTATCCTGAAATAAAATCCATTACTTGTAACCTACTTACACTCACAGCTCTAAATCAGATCGATATACTGCCCTCGTAATAACAGAAAGAATACATAAAAGTAATTTATAATAAAGATCATATATATTTCATTCTGTAAATGACCAGGTGTACAACAGCGCTAGACTGGGACTTCTCAAACTTTCACGCGCAGGTGAATCACCCTGAGGAACTTGTTAAAATGCACATTCTCATCCCGTTGGCCCAGGCAGGAGCCTGAGATCCTGCATTTCTAACAAGCTCTCGGGGCATGCTGATGGATCCCCCTTTGAGTGACGAGGGGCTAGAAGTCACACGAAGAAGTCAGGGGCCCTGTGTCGAATCACCGAGAATTCACTAATTACAGATGTAGGGGGATAGGTGTGTGGGTTGGTGACTCATCGCCACAGTTTGTGTGGTTGCTGATGATGGGAGTCCCTGAAATTGTGATCAGACTCTGAGTGATGTAAAAATTTCCCCTTGAATTAAACGGTATTTACTTTCCTAGAAAATTCAGTTCCATTAAAATCATTCCACCCAGCTGTCTTACGTCAATGTGACTTAGGTTCCTGGCACCAGTAATTAAAAGTGAGTTGTTCACCCACCTGACATCTGAGAGACATGTCCTGTGGGATATAGGACATTTTTTATCACTCAGCAAAGCTGCTACTTCTCCTGACCACCTCCCACCCTTCCCCTTCCCGAGCACCTTCGCTTGGTTAATCAGGCCCTTCTCTGGCTGTCCCTTGTCTTCCTGGCTCAGTTCTCCTTTCTGACTGCTTTGTTTGGTCACGCGGTGCTGTTGTTCCTGGATGGGGACAGGGTTCGAGCTGGGGAGGCCTCTAGCGTCAGCCTCTGGAGTCCGTGCCCCCAGAGCTGGACTGTTCCACAAGGGGTGCTTTTGCCCCTGAGGGCACATTGGCAATGTCTAGAGACGTGATTTGGTTTTCACGAGGAGTCTTAGTGGCCCCTCATGGGTAGAAGTCATAGATGCTGCTAAATATCCCGCTGTGCAAAGGACGGCCCCCCCCACAACAAAGTCAGCCCACCCAAGCGTTAGCACTTTCACTGCTGGGGAGCTGTTGTAGAGGTGTCCAGAAGGCTTTGTGATTGAAGCAACGTTGGGTTGCTCATTTCCTCTCTCTCTCTCTCATCTTCTTTCCTTTGTTGTCTCTCCATCTTTGGGTACTGGGGCCTTCAGTGTGAAGGCATGGAATGTTGCAATGGCAGGCAGGTTATGTACAAACAGTATTTCAGAAGGGGCCGACCTCAGAGATAAGGCCTCCCCATAAAGACCCCTTCTGTGTGCTGGGCATTTTGTTCCAAAACAGTGGTGGTGGTCGTCCTTTCTCGAAAACTCTTCCCCCCTCTCCCTCTGCCCTTGCATCTGACCTGCCAACTTCGCTGTCTCTGGAATCCACCTCCACCTCCCACACTCCACATGACCTTGAGCAAGCCTGGCCTGGCCTCAGTTTGCTCATTTGAAGCAGTGCCCACTTTTTCTGCAAAGGCCTGATTTCAGCTTCGCAGGCCAATTCCGCCTCCGTGTCAGAGACTCCGCTCCTCAACGGGTGTGGCCGTGTTCCAACAGAGCTTCATTGGGTGGCCGTTGGCCGACCCCTGCCCTACGTGTTGAGACTGTTTGGAGGGATGGATAAGCCGTGCCCAGGGAAGTGCATGGTGGGGTGCCTGGCGCATGACCCCACATCACCAGGGTCAGCTTAACCTTTGTTCCGTCCTCGAGCTCCCACTTTCTCTTGCACTTGCTTGCCTCCCTTTTCCTCTGGTCCTGTTCTGCCTCCGCCATCACCGCTTCCTCCCTCGGCTCTCTGCACACATCTGTCTCTCACACTGTCCGACGTGGAAACAGCCAGAAGACGCAGGTGTAGATGTGCCCCTGCCACCACCCACCTGCCCGCCGTCCTGGGGCACTGGGCATTTGTTACCACCTGACTGTCCCCGTCGCATCACCTGGTGAGACTAGAAGGAGCTCGTGGGCCAAGCCTGTGTCGGGCTCTGGGCATGCTTCCTCTGGCCTCCCATGCTTAGGCCCCGAGGACAAGGTACTGCCTGTGGAGTGGAGGGCCAGGCCATGTGGCTTAGGCCATGTCCAAGCTAGACAAAGCCATGAGGACCGATTTTAATGGTCGTATACATTTGCAGTAGGGGAAGGAGGCGAGTGCGAACCAGATTCCACTTCCAGTGGTAGATGACTGGGCGTTTTCAGGAGAAAGTGAGGGAGTAGGGAGGGGATCACAGGGGCTCCGTGGAGTCAGGGGAGGGCAAAATGGCAGAGAGCAGGAAGCATCTGGGGTTGCTAACTGGCATGTGTCCAAGTTAGGTCGTAACCTCCCATGGAGGCCAGGACACAGGGGCCCTGTCTTCAGGGGTTGGCTGGAACAAACTAAATTCTCCAGGCAACCCTGAGTTTCCTTGGTTAGGCACTATGGAGGGGGAGGGGCTGGTATCAGTCTCAGAATGTAGCCTCGAGCTGTCAGAGACTGCCCAAGTGTTTGTTCCAGGCTTTACAGGCCAAGGTTGAGGCCTAGTTGAGAAGGGGCTCCCAGGAGCCCGGCTAGAATTTGGTCAAGGGGAAATCTTTGTCAGCAGGTCACTCTCCCTCCCAGAGGACAGCCCCGGGGGCTCAGGGATCTGGGCTCCTGCTGTTCCTTCTCTCCCTGTAAAAGTAGTTAACAGCACCCTATTTCCTCTCGACCTAGATTTCTATCTTATCTGTATTTATCGTGTGTGTAAGTAAAGAATAAATCCAAAGGCTTGGCCTATGGTGAAACACCACAACTGAAAAAAATCCTGAACTTCTTATTTCAGGAATGAGAGGATATTGAGGATTACAAGTATGTACTATGCCAGCATTCTTTTTTTTTTTTTTTAAAGATTTTATTTATTTGAGAGAGAGAGAATGAGAGACAGAGAGCATGAGAGGAAAGAGGGTCAGAGGGAGAAGCAGACTCCCTGCTGAGCAGGGAGCCCGATGTGGGACTCGATCCCGGGACTCCAGGATCATGACCTGAGCCGAAGGCAGTCACTTAACCAACTGAGCCACCCAGGCGCCCCTATGCCAGCATTCTTAAAACTTGTTGGTCTCAGGACCCCCGAATATTTTCAAACATTGTGGACTCCCAAAAAGCTTTTGTTTTTGTGTGTGTGTGTGTATATATATATGTATATATACATATGTCTATGTATCATATCCATTATCATATCAACATATCATGTTGATCATATAGCAATATATCGTATTATTTACTACATATTGACATTTAAGGTACTCTTAAAATGTTTATTAATTAAAATAACAGTGCTCGGGGCACCTGGGTGGCTCAGTTGGTTAAGCGACTGCCTTCGGCTCAGGTCATGATCCTGGAGTCCCAGGATCGAGTCCCGCATCGGGCTCCCTGCTCGGCAGGGAGTCTGCTTCTCCCTCTGACCCTCCTCCCTCTCATGCTCTCTGTCTCTCATTCTCTCTGTCTCAAATAAATAAATAAAATCTTTAAAAATAAATAAATAAAATAAAATAACAGTGCTCACCCATTACATTTCTGCACAAGTCAACAGTCCTATGAAAAATATGTATGTTTCCCACAACAAAAACAAACTTTGTGAAAAGAGTCATTGTTTTACATTTTTGCAAATCGTTGTGATATCCAGCTTAATGGAGACAGCTGGATTCTTACATTTGCTCCTGCTTTCAATCTGCTGTGATTTCACACCTCGTGTGGTCTCTGGAAAATTCCACTGTGTGCTTGTGAGGGATAGAGAGAAAAAAGGAACAGGACGTCTTTGTCTTTTGATGGAAATCATGACCCGAAGATCCCCCCCCCCCCCCCCGCCACAATGTCTCAGGGACTTACAGGAATCCCCAGACCACACTTCGAGAACCGCCACACTAGACCAATTGCAAGACTTAACTCCGTTTTAATAAATTATAGCTAACGTTGACCAAGTTCTCAGCATTTTGCTAAATGCTTGGCATGTATTAACTCTTTTAACTCTCAGAGAAGCTCCCATGAGGGAGTTGCTAGTTATTATGCCCATTTTACAGAGAGAGAAACTGAGGGTCACACAGTTAGGTATTGTGCCCAGGGCCGCCCACTGAGCAAGTGGCGGAGGCCAGATGCGAATGCACTATGCCTTGCCTCCCCTCCCTGCCTTTACAAAACACTTAGGGCCTGCTCATCAAATGACATCGAGGGGCCAACTAAAAATGTCATCATGCTCCAAGTTACTGAGTGCTGAATATATATCAAGCACCATGCTAAATGTTCTTTGGTTAAATAGAATTAAATATAAGTGTGCCCTGTTATTTAATCTCTACCTCGCCTTTGCAAAGTAGGTCCACTTATCCCCTTTTTTGTAAATGAGAAAGTTGAGGCTCTGAGAGTTCATCTTTCCCTCTCTCCTGGGGTCGAGGGGCGGAGGCTGGATTCCAAGCCAGGGCCCTTCCTTACCCCCTGCTGTGTTTCCTGTTACCATAACTAAATTTGCTAAATTGCACCAAGCTTATTATTCAGAGTTCTATTAAAGAAGGGCCCGCCCAAGCCCAGCATGGCCCATGGGCTTCAAGTTCTGGCCAGCCCAGCCACATTTTGTGCATGCCAATGAGTTGGGCTGGGGGCCTGGGTTAGGTCTATTTGCATTGGCAGCCTGGGTAATTGCATATTCTAATAGGGCGCAGCCATGCACACTGCCCCTCCATTGCTCCT
The DNA here is from genome assembly GCF_002201575.2 of Neomonachus schauinslandi. NCBI lineage: Eukaryota > Metazoa > Chordata > Mammalia > Carnivora > Phocidae > Neomonachus > Neomonachus schauinslandi. The sequence goes on from NC_058407.1 coordinate 150,673,561, forward strand.
CTGTCCTGGCATTGAGGTCCTTTTGGAAACAGGTGCGGGCTTCTACCCCAGTGTCCCTCCCAGTGGTCTTGGTCACCCTGGTGACTGGAATGAAGCCTCAGACACTGAGTTCAACAGCAAACCACCACTCATCTGGCTGAGCGTCTCCGTGGCACAAAAGGAAGCCATAAACTGGTTGTGATGAGGGGGTGGGTGGGACAGCTTGCCTGGCCAGGGTTTCCCTTTGGCATCATCCTTCTTCCTCATGGCTGCCGAGAGGCTGTGTGGTGTGGGTGGGTGTGGCCCCTGGACCCAGACTCCCTGGGTTCAAGTTCTGGCTCCTCCCCTTCTTAGATCTGGATTCAGACACCTCACATCCCTGACCCTAGTGCTCCCCTCCAAAACATGGGGAGAAAAATGGAGCATCTTCATAGGATCATCACGAGGATTCCGCAAATTAGTATGTCCGGGGGGGTGGGGGGTGCTTAGGATGGAGCATGGGACGGTTAAGCACCGTACTTGTGTTTTCTAATAGATGCACGTTTCTTCAGACATCCCCCCCCCCCCCCCCCCCCCCCCGCTGTGTGTCCAGCACTGTGTTCTGTACTTCGTCAGTTCGGTTCCTGGGAGGTAGGTGCCAGCCTCAGAGCCCCCGGTTGGTTGAGGAAGCTAAGACACAGAGAGATGAAATGATGTGTCCCGGGTCCAAGAGCTGCTGGAGATAATGATGAAAGGATGGGTCACGGAGAAGACGTGATGCCCCCCGGAAGTGTCCATCTATTGCTCTATCCCCGGTCTCTTAGCGTCCATCAGATTATTTCCCAATGAGCTGGAATGGCAGAACTTTGTTAGTCAATCATATTGATTAATGCCTAATTCAGAGAATGTTTAGTAACATGCTTACAGGACCTGTCATTTTACAGAAGGGAAAATTGGACAATCTCCAAAGCAAGACAAGTACCCAGGTCTTCTCCCTCCTTGTCTAGTCTTTTTACAAACACACACACACACACACACAAAAAAAGAAGAAGAAATGTTTATCAGTGAGTGCATAATTTAAAAAAACACAGCCACCCACCTCCACCTGTCCAAACCAGGACCAAGGGACCCGGATTCAGTCGATGGGGTGAGGAGAGACTCCCCCTGAAATCTGAACGTTGGAGAACCAGGGAGGGGCAGAGGCAGACCCAGGTTTGTCTCCAAACAGCAGCCCGGGTCACGTACCCTGCTTCTCAGAGCCATATTGTGTTTTGCATATTTCTACCTGATTGAAATTGGCTCTAAACGTGCCCAAGGTTGAATGGGAATGGAGGACATTAGTGCATTTAATTATTTCTCTAGAATAAAAATGGATCCTAGCAGCAGCTTAGAGGTAAGGCAGCAGCAGAGCAATTAGAGTTTTGGAGCTCTCAAGCAAATATTTGAATGTACAATCATTGTAATAAGTACATTAAAATAAAATAAGTCAAAGAGTTGCATTTACATAAATAACTCAAGGTGAGAGTGTTGAATTGGTTAAGAATCAAGGGGACACAGCTAGTCGATCATAATGAGGAAATAATAACCAGCCTGTCCTCCAGGCAGAGGCCATCAGGGGCGGGATGGTTGAGATCCAGTGTTAATTGGTAGCAAACCTCATATGGGTCCAGTGGTTATTCTTCATCCTGCTTTGAGTGGCAGACACATTCTGGGGAAGTCTGACATGCATTCATCCTCACTAAAATACCCATGAGGTTAAGTATTACCATTGTTCCCATTTTCCAGATGAGGTGACTGAGGCACAAGGGTGGGGGGGTTTGAGGCACTTCATTTCTGGCAGCATGACCTTCGTCAGGTCATTTAACTTCCCTGTGCCTTTGTTTCCTCCCCTTAAATAGGACTACTGCTGCCTGCTCCCTTGGGTATTTGAGAGGATTAAGGACACAAGGCATATGAAGGGCCAGAGTGGGGAGGGGGGAGTACGTGGGTGCTGAGGACATGATGGTTATCTTGCATGTATTTGCCAACCTTGGCTCCCAAGGTTGGTTTTCATAGGGAAGGCAACCTGGATTGGGAATTCTGGGTCTTGATTCTCCAGAACGAGAAGAGCAGAGACCTAACTACCTTTGGTGTGCAGGTGAAGACTTACCAGGAAGGTGAAGGGATATCTCATGTTCATCAAGGGATGGGTGGATACAGAAAATGTGGTATATGCAAAAAGTGGAGTATTATTCAGCCTTGAAAAAAAAAGAAGGAAATCGTGCCATATGCAACAGCATGAATGGACCTGGAAGACCATGTGCAAGAAGAAATAAGCGAGTCACAGAAAGGCAAATACTGCATGAGCCCACTTCTGTGAGACAGCTAAATTGGTCCCACTCAGAGACTCTGTAAAACGGTGGTTGTCAGGGGCTGAGGGAGGAGGAAGTAGAGAATTGCTAATCCAGTGGCATAAAGTCTCAATGATACAAGATGAATACATTCTAGAGATGTTCTGTACAACGTCTCACCTGCAGGTAGCAATACAGCATCGTGCAGCCAAAAATTTGTTAGGAGGGTAGATCTCATGTTAAGTGTTCTTGCCACAATAAAATAAAATTTACCAAAGAAAGAACAGGGGTGTCTGGGTGGCTCCGTCGGTTGAACGTCTGCCTTCAGCTCAGGTCATGATCTCAGGGTCCTGGAATTGAGCCCTGCATCAGCCTCCCTGCTCAGTGGGGAGTCAGCTTCTCCCTCTCCCTCTGCTCCTCTCCCCTGCTTGTGCGCACTTTCTCAAAGAAATAAATAAAACAGAGTGGGGACACGCTGAGGGAGAATTCATCAACCACTCTAGGAAACAGAGTTGACTCGGTGAGCCAGGGGGTTCTGGGCCTCTGAAAGATGTGTGGTTCTTGCTGACTGTGCCCCTCACTGACTTTTCTGGAAGCTGTCTAATATCTGTGAGCTCTTCATTCCAGAACACAAATCTTTCCCTTCCCTGTTACACTCGAATCTTTTGATTTCCCTTGGCAGCTGTGGAGCGTCTGGGGCCGGGCGGAAGGCCACGGGGCCACACTGAGCTAATCATCCCCATTGTGGGGGCCTCTCTGAGTAGACGACGCATATTAATCAAGAGTTATATTAGAATTGATGGTGTCGCCTGGTCCTGATATCACAGATTAACCAGAGGAATCGGCCGCTCTCTGGTGGTCAGATTAGCTTCATTGATTGCAGTGTTTCCTGTGTCTGGTTTTGCTTGGAGATGTTCTGCCAGAAAGTGGTAGAGAACGTGAGCTTTTGAAATCGGTAGTTTAGGGAGGTTTTCTGCTCAGGTCCAGATTTGCGATCCCCCGTTAATGAGGAAAGAGAGCAACCCAAGAATAATACTTAGGCTGTGTCTGATGAGAGAGGATGCAGATGACTGCAAGGACAGAGACTCTTCCTCTTACTCTGTGCCTTCATGTTAACTCCTAGCTTAGGGATGGAATTTAAATTCTTATTTTTGGACATTGGTACTCATCCAGCTGATTCTGTGTCAGAAGCCAAAAAACAAAGCAAAATGAAAAAACACCATCCAAAAATTGGCTCCTGTGTCTGAGGACAGCTAGGAGGCAGAAAGGTGATCAGGTGGGCTCCTGTATCAGTCAGGATGAGCTAGACTGTGCTGCAGTAACAAAGATCCCCACATGTCAGTGATGGAAAGCATAAGAGGTTTATTTCTGCCCCTCGGGAGTTGGTCTCTGCTCCGCACTAGCCTCATTCAGGGATGCAGGACCTTGAGCGTCGGGAGTGTGGTTGGATGCTATGGAGGAAAGGGCAATGTGGCAAATTGTGCCTTGGTTCTGATCACTGGTGTTGGCCACAGCAAGTTGCTTGGCTGTGCCTAATTTGCGGGGTATGGGAAATACAGCCCTGTCACGTGCCTAGATGAAAAAGAACTAAAATATTTGTCAAGAGCCTTATGGAAAACCAGCCCCCCCATATCCGCTTCCATCTCAACCTAGGTTAATACCAGCAAAGAGGGAGATACCCATCGCACCCCCCCCCAGTAGAGAAGGGATTGTTAAATGCTCCTCAGTTTACCTCTCAGCCAAATAGAAGAGGCAGTTTTAGAATCAGACAGGTACAAGTTCACCACGTCCCCCCGGATGACTTGGGGCAAGTTCCTGAACATCCTCGAGCTTTCCCGCCTCTTTTGTGGTTGGGAGAATAGTAGTATCTGCCTTGCAAGTTATTTTTGAAACATGAAGGAGATAGCACATGCCAGGGCTTAGTTTGGTTCCTGGCACCTGATGTGTGCTCAGGAATGTTAGAGCGACCAGCCTGGGCTTCTCTTTCTGTTAAAGGGCAAGGAGAATACCTCCTTATGGGGTCATTGCATCCAGCGAGTGATACCTGGGAGTAACTTAGTATATGGTGCCTGGCTGGTGGCTAGTGCTCAGAAAAGGCAGCTGAGAAGCTGCTTGGGATTCTTTAAGGGCCTCTGGACAGAAAGAAGGGGAAAGGTGAACATCAGGGGGGTTCAGTTAGGTGACAGGAGCAGGAACAGCACCCCACCAGGGGTGATTCTTTGCAAGGTGTGTGGGCAGGTAAGAAAGCCTGGAACCAGGTGTCAGAACTGACAGTTTCTCCTTCACAGACCAGGTTATAATATCTGCCCTGTGTGTCACCAGCCGCCATGCTGTGACCCAGTACTGACTCCCCTCTCCCTTCTTAGTATCTTTCCTCCTCTCTTCCCCACTACCTCCTAGCTCCTACCGCCTAGAGCCCTTGGTGCCTTGTGGCCCTACTTTCCCGCTTTCTGTGTGACTCCTTGCCACCTGATGGGCCACTGGCCAGACTTGAGATACGGAGGTAACATGGCTCTTCCAGATCCATGTAGCTGGGCAGGAGTTGTTGGGAAGGGAGCCAGATCTTGTGGTACAAAGCCAGGCGGTGGTGCTTACGGGGACAGAGGGATGGGGGCCAGAGGGGCTCTGTAGCTTCCTGGAAGTGGGTAGTGGACCTGGTCACCTAGGCTATGGGTTTGCAGCTTCACCGCCAACCAGCTGGGTTACCTCGGGCAAGTCGCGAATAGTCTGTTCCCTCACGTGCAAAATGAGCATGAGAGCAATGTCCAACTTACAGAGTGGCCGTGAGGAATTTTAAGAGTCAGTTTTCCATTCTTAAGGCCTCTCTACGTAGGAGAAAAGGGTGCTTAGTGCTCGGGAGATGGAGAAAGGGCAAGAAGGAGGCAGCCGATATGGTTTCTTCTCCAGACCATTACGGGGCCAAATGGGGGCCCCGGGGACAGGGACAGGTAAACCAAGCCCAGGGGATGGAAACCAAGAAACTCCTACTCCTCGAGAGCTGGTGTCTGCACGCTTTTTCTTAAAGGGGTAAATAGAACTATTTAGGCAGGCCAGATGGAGAATATTGCCATGCTCATTCCTGCTATCATAGTGGGAAGGTAGCCACAGACAGCACATGAACAGGTGCGGCTGTTTTTCAATAAAACTTTATTTATAAAAGCAGATGATGCACACGATTTGGGCCACGGGGGCCACCGTTGGCCGAGCTGCTAGAGTCCGAGCCCTGGGGCGTGCCGGCTGCCCTGTCCGCCCCTGCCTCTGCTGTTCCGTCCCACCGTCCTCTTCCCTGGGAACTGTTTCAGGCACATTTAAGACAACCAGAGGGGTGATCTTCCCTCAAATTGCTACTCATGGCCGTTGTGTTTCTATAGCAACGAGGGTAGATTTATGGAGCCAGTTAGCGTTCTCTGTGGCTTTAGAGGTCCCCTCTGGGGCTAGCTTTGAAAAGTGGATACTCTTTCAGGTTAAGGCGTTGGTAATGGGCTCTAAGCAGCAACAACATGTTTTGGAAACGATGCAGGGTATTAGTTGAATGGTACATTTGCTCTGAGCTCAAAATGGCCAGGGCCTACCTATGCATGGAGAAGCTGAGTTGAGGCCACCTGCCTTCCTGGAAAGGTCCATACCATGCATTGTCTCCAGAATGACTCTTGGCCTTTCCCTTGACCCCCCCCCCCCCCCCGGGTGACTTAGTCCGTTCTGCTCCAGGTACAAACATCAGGAGTCAAAGGACAAACACAAGAGTGTCACAAGCTTGCGTCCCCCCTGGGATTCATTGTAAAGATCATAATGCAAAGGATGCATTCCCCTCCAAAATAGCTCGGATGTCTCTCCCTCCATCTGATTTCTCTTACGGTCATAGATCTGTGAGCATGTCCTAAAGGCAATGGAATGTATGTCATATCCCACTGAATATTTTCTTCCCTTATAATTTTATTATGGCGTTTCCAGCCCTCAAATAAACCACCACAGCACTCTCTCCTAGAATTTAAACAGGAAACTGCAACAAAATGTCCATAATCCAGCTGCAGAGACAATCAAGGAAACTTACTGAAAAGGTGGGTGTTGTTAGTAACAAAGCATCCAGAATCACAGAGCCTTTGAGAGTTTTCAAAGCCTTAATCTCTGGTTGGAACGTCTCATATTTCCAGATGAGGAAATTGAGGTCCAGAGAGAAAACTCTACTTTGAAGTTAAGCTTGTAAGCAAAGGTATGGCGTGAAACCGGGGCGCAGACCTCCAAACCTCTGTGCCCCACTCTGCAAGGGCCAGCCTACTTAGCATGACCACTCAGTGATGTTTCTCTTCTGTGTTCCTTCCCGTTTTCTCCAGGATGGCTACTTTTCTCACCGGCCGAAAGAGAAAGTGCGAACAGACAGCAACAATGAGAACTCGGTCCCCAAAGACTTTGAGAATGTGGACAACAGCAACTTCGCACCCAGGACTCAAAAGCAAAAGCACCAGCCTGAGTTGGCAAAGAAGGCCCCGAGTAGACAGACAGAGCTTTTGAAAAGGAAGCTGGAGCAGGAGGAGAAGGGGAAGGGACATCCGTTCGCAGGCAAAGGCGCCACCGAGGCGCTGCCTCCTGGGGAGAAAGCCGCGGTGAACAGTAGCCGTGGGAAGGATGCCCCAAGACAGCCCCACACCAGGAAAAGCGGGGGCGGCTCCCCCGAGCTCAAGTACGACCAGCCCCCCAAGTGCGACATCTCGGGCAAAGAGGCCATCTCCGCCCTGTCCCGCTCCAAGTCCAAACACTGCCGCCAGGAGATCGGGGAAACCTACTGTCGCCACAAGCTCGGACTGCTGATGCCCAAGAAGGTGACACGATTCTGCCCCCTGGAAGGTGAGTGCCAGCCCCGGGTCCAGTTCTTCCTCCTGCCCAGTCCCATTCTGCTCCCATTCTCAACCTTCCGAGAATGACCGCCCTATTTTTCCAAAACCCCCCCACCCCCGATCAACGCACAGATTTTTTTTTCCCCTCTGGTACTGTCTGAATTCTGAAGTTGTGTGTAAGAAAACCTTTGCAAAATCAAATGGCCTTTTGTTCCAGCTTTAACCAGTTGCCTTGATGGCAACGGATAAAATACATGAAATCGGGGCTGGTGTGGAATCCGAGGTGACTGTATCGATAGGGTTCGTTTTTTCTCTCAGCAGAATATTGGGATTAAAATCGACACAGATATTATTGTAATTGAATATGATTTGAAAGGTTTCTAATTGGTTGCATTGACTTAGGAGGCTCTAAAAAACGACCTTCCCATTTTTCCTCCATGGAAAATTCCTTCCTCCCTTCCATTCTTCCTTGCTTCCTCTCCTTCCCACCCTCTGTCTCTCCCCACTTCCTCCCTGTGCTGGAGACTCTTCTGTGGGCTGACGGCCAGTGACAAGTCACATCTCTTGCTCTGCGATGCAGAGACAGGTAAGAACTCTAAGCCCAGCGGAGGGGCCCTCCGAAGGTGGAGGGGACATTTGCTCGGGTGAGGTATTACTCGTGTATCTCTGCGGCTGACGTCAAGCCGTTGACTGGATTGTGTGTCTTTCTTGGTGGTGTGTTTTATCAGACAGATACCAGGCGTTCGCTCCTCGTCAGACACTGCGCATTCAATCGGCTCATCTCATCCACCGCCCTCTGAGGTCGGCCCTGTCGTCATGAGCCTAAATTTTTCTTTTTTTTTAAGATATTGAGGATTTGGGTCAGGTAGGGAGTGGCCGTGTGTGTGTAAGTGCTGTGGAAGGATGCACAGCAAGCCCCTCACGTGTTCCCTGTTGCGCGGGGTGTAGACAACTTCAGCTTTTCACTCGCTGTTCATCTGTAGTTTTTGAGTTTGCAGCGGTGAACGTGTATCTGGACTATACTCTCTTTTAAATGGAAAGATGTAAAAAGGAAGGGTTCATTTCTCCCTTGCGTTTCAACCCTAGGCCAAGCTGTCTGGGGGGGGGTTCACATTTATATTCTTGATGGGAGTTGGCTGATGGAGTAGAGGAGTAAATGAGTGGAGGAAGAAGTTTCCAGAATCTTTTGTTAACCAGCACCTGGCTTGAAAGAGGAGTGTCGGAGGCCTGAGTTGAATGCCCTTCCATGAAAGTAATATTGGGCACTCATACTATACTGGGAGTCAACACACTTTTCCTTCAAAGGACCAGAGAACAAATATTTGAGGCTTTGTGGGCCATCAAAAGGAGCCATGCACAATACATACACTGTGCACTTAGTTATGTTCCAGTAAAACTCACTTGACTAAAGCGGGCAGTGGGCAGGATTTGGCCTGTGGGCCCTAGGTTGCTTACCCCTGCCAGATACCAATCCTGTGTAACAATAAATGCCACACAGTGGGCACCTTATAACACATCGAATTCTCACACCAGCCCTAGGAGGTAGGTCTTTTATCAACCCATTACGTCGATGAGGACGGTGAGGCTGAGAGGTTTAGTACTTGGTTAGAGGTGCATGGCTAGTGGACAGAAGAGCTGATCTACCCAAGGGCCTGCATCCATACTCATGGCCTTCGCCTCCTCAAGAGGCAGAAGGTTTCCCTTGAGCTCCAACGGTCAGACCTCAAGGAGATCCTACAGCCTGTAGGCTGTATTTCTCCATCCTCAGTATCGTTGCAAGGAGAGGGGAGGGAGCGTGATGGGGAAACAAGAGGGCTGGCGTCACTCACGGAGGTCAGGGGCTCCCACGCTCCTCCCGGTCTTGCTGAGACACCTCCCCCCCCCCAGCCTGGTTGTGCAACATGAGTGTGCCCAGCCTTTCCCCATGGACTCGCCCACATCAGCCAAGATGGCACACCCTCCCGGGACCTCTGAGCTGGTTAATCAGATTGGCATTTAAGAGCCATTGCACACCCAGCCCAGCGCTGCTTTAATTTGCTGCACGACAGCCTCCCCTTTTGCAATAAATTTACTGTGAATAGACTAATTGCAAAATAACCCTAATTGGGTAGTTATCAATGAACAACTTCCCGTGGAACAAAACGGCTTACAATTAATAGCATTTAAGCCATAAACTATTCTTCTGCAGAAAGCTAAGATGTAATTACACCCCATACGGAGATTGTATTCCCTTTCTGGAAACCATGACACCCGGATTTCCCTCCGCTTAGGAGGGATTTGAGCTTCAGCCCTGTGGTCCTTTTCTTTCCCGCTAAATGAGGAGATGGGGGTGGGAGGGGAGGGAGATGTAATGTGTGTGTAAATATACACATGTGCGCGCACCCAGATGCACGCGCTGGCTTTGTCATCGTGCCGAACTCCACGTCACCCAAACTTCAGCCAGTATGATGCTGGAAGCTGGATCCAATTAGGGGAACCGTTACCCATGGTGGGCGGTCTGAACCATCCAGAGGGAAGGAAATAGAGTTTGAGTGTTGACTTTCTAAAGGGCTCCTGCTCTTCTCACTCACACCCATCCTTCCCCTCCCCTCAGCTGAGCACCACTCAAGGAAAAGGAAGTCTAGAACCCCAGGAATTGGGTTGCTCCCTATAGAGATGTTCCCTGCCTTTGTGACTTGCCTACTTCCCTCCACCTCTTGGAGAAAGCAGCTGGAAGGGTGACACATTTTCCCAAGGAAAGGAGGGCTCTGTGTACCCCCCACTGACAGCCACCAAGAGTGAGGCACATGGAGGGCACGGGGTGCTCTACCCCATCAGCTCCCAAGCCTGGCCTCCGAGAGGCTTATTTCTAATCCCCCAGTGGCCTCTTATTCCTCACAGGGCCCCTGTGGTCACTGCAGCTGCCAGACCACCCCCCGACCTCCCCCCTTCCTCACCCAGGCAGCCCCACCCCCACCCTGCCCCCCACAATTGCCTGGGCCTCCTGTCCCTTCCTCGGGCTCCACGGTCAGACCTCCCATCACTGGACCTCCTAGTGTTTCACGGAGATGAAACCATGTCAGATGGGAGACCAAGGCTGGAAAATCTGGGCTGGAAAAAAGAGGTTTTCTCTAAGCACTGGGTTTTGAATCCTGATTGTGACTTTACCGGGTGTGTGACCCTGACTTCCTAGTGCCTCAAGTTCCTCATCTGTGAAATGGACACACATTCTCCTGCCTTTCCTCCTAGGATTGCTGGCCGCAGTGGGGGCATGAATATCAAATGCTTGGTGCGGAGGGGAGGTAGAATGCAGCGGATGTTTGGCTGTTGGCAATGGTAGTGGTATAAACCAAGGGGGCATTGAGAAGAGGAGTGCATGGAAGTCCTCCTCGATGGTGATTTCCTGCTGCCCGGCTGCATCTCTCTCGCTCCGTTCTTCAGACGTGACCCCCACCTGGCTCAGGCATTCTCTCACGCTCTTTCTAGCACCTCCACTGTTCCCTGCACCCCCCCCCCCCTGCACCCCACCCTGTCTGGCCACCACCTCTTCCCGCTCCAGATCTCAGCCTAAATGCCACCTCCTCGGGGAAGCCTTCCTGGACCACGTCTCCCCCAGAAGCCCTGGCCACGGGGATCACGCTGACCCCAGTGAAGGGCAGAGGTAGCTTTCCTGATGAATGCCTTCCTTGCTTGATAAAGACCGTTCGGCTTGTAACAGGCATTCTGGTGCCAGGTGCTAGTAATGCAACTTTTAATGCCTCGTTACAATGGGAACAATTAAATGTCAGGAAGCTCCGTCTAGCCTCCCTCCATCTTGAGTGAAAATGTCCCGAGAAAGGCCCCCCTGGCGTCCCCCATGCCTCCTGCAGTTCACCCTCTGCTGTGTTAGGTGGGGCCCGTGGACTCATGTTTGCAGTGGCCCGCGCGTCTGCAGCCTGCCTTTTTAGGTGGAGAACAAGCAGGGGGCAAATGTGTGACGTTCCGGGGAAAGCGGTCGGCTGGGAGGTGGGACAGGCTGCCGCCTGGCCAGGAACTCAGCCCTGAGCAGCTGGGGGACATGGCAGGTCTCCGATGGGCGACAGGCACGGGGCTAGTTCCACTGAGTCCGCCGACCAGCTGCGGGGCTGCAAGCCTCTGCACATGACTGGGGAAGCCGGCTCAAGTATTAGGGCTGAAGATGGACAGACTGGGGGTTTCTGATAGAAAGGCAACCGTTCCTGGACGTAACAATGGTCTTTACCCATCAGCCTTTGCAGGAGACCAGAGGTTCTGGACACATGGGCTTCTGGACGGAGGTAGCTGGCTGCCCGCTCCAGAGAAAGTGACAGATGGCGCTGCCGGCTGCAGAAGGGCTGTCTCCCGTCCATCTCCGCGCCCTGGGGGTAGTGTGGTGACTCCACAGCACGAGTACCTGGCTTCTAGAAAGCATGGCTGGCAGCCCAGCATGGAGGGACTGTGCAGGCGTGCATGGCAGCTCGGCCAGTCCGAGTGCCCTGGTGTGCGTGCCTCAGTTTCCCCACCTGTCAGCCGGAGACCCTGACTCCTCCCAGGCTTTCTGCTGATGAGGAAATGAGGGAGCAGCCGTGGAAAGCTAAAAAAGCACCACACTAATGGGGGCGGTGTGGCGAAGCCAAATTGATCCAGGCGCAGCTTGGCTGAGTGGCTGGTGCTGACTCGCTTTCCAAAAGGCCAGGTTTGCAGAGGAACCAGTCAGACCCTTCCTGCTGAGCAAGACAAGGAGGCCAGTAGAGGGAAGAGATTTCAACAGTGGTTCACTGGGATTGGGCAAAAGGGTCCCAAAGCTGTTTCTTGGACTTCTCAGGGAGGGGAAAGGGACTGACCCCCCACTCACTGGTCACCCCATAGGCAGTATCCAAAGCCAGGGCTCTGCACATGTTTTCTGTAAAGGGCCAGAGAGTAAATAGGAGGCTTTGCAGGCTGTATGGTCTCTGTCAAAACTCCTCGATGCTGCCTGAAAGCGTCAGTATATAAATAAATGACCAGCAAGGCGGTGTTCCAATACAGCTTTGTTTAGGGTCACCAAAATGTGAATTTCACGTAATTCTCACGTGTCCTAAAGTGTTACTCTTTTGATTTTCTTCCAACTGTTTAAAAATGTAGAAACTCTTCTTAGCTTGAAGACCACACCAAAATAGGCAGCCAGGGGCTGGAGTTGGCTGACCGTTGTTCTAGGACGATATAGCAGTGTGCGAACGCGGAGAATGTCTTGCTCTGGTGTGCAGCTCGGGGCACCGAGTCCCTTGACATAAGATGGACGGTGCTTCTGGGAGGCGTGCGGCGGGATGGCTCTAGCTTCATGGAGCTTCTGCCCTAATAGAAGAGACCAGAGATGACAAGTGAGCCAGTAGATCTAGAGCCCCCTGTCTTGTGTGATAAGAGCTGTGAAGACAACGCAGAGCAGGAGGACAGAGGAGGGAACACTTTAGTTAGGTGACCACAGAGGCTTTCTGAGAAGCGAGGGAGGGCAGCACCACGGGGAAGAGAAGCAGTTCCAGCAAAGGGCCTGGCATGTTCCAGAAGCAGCCAGGTCAGTGGGGCTAGAGCAGAGGGAGAAGGGGTCTGACCCAGCATATGTTCACATGCTGTTTTCAGTGACATGGGAGCCACTGGAGGGACTGAACAGTTCTTTTTTTTTAGTTTTTATTTTTTGAAGATTTTATTTATTTGAGAGAGAGGGAGAGCACAAGCAGGGGAAGGAGCAGAGGGAGAGGGAGAAGCAGACTCCCCGCTGAGCAGGGAGCCTGATGTGGGACTCGATCCCAGGACCCTGGGATCATGACCTGAGCCAAAGGCAGACGCTTAACCAACTTAACTCTTTGAGATCCTGATTGAATCAGCTCTTGGGATAAATGCTCAGTGAGATCTCCCCTCACACACCTTCAGAGAGCCATTATCCAAAACCAAACAAAAGACAGCAGGTGTCGGTGAGGATTTGGAGAAACTGGGACGTTTGTGCTCTGTCAGTGGGAATGCAAAATGGTGCAGGTACTCTGGAAAACCATATGGAGGTTTTTTGAAAATTTAAAAATAGAACTCCTGTGTGATTCAGTAATCCCACTTCTGATCTGATTCGGCCTTAAGAAAGGAGTTGAAACTGGGCAGTTGTGGAGGGGTTCTTCTTACAGGGGTCCCGGAGGCAGGATTGGACAGCAGGGAGCAGCTTTGGGATTGGCCAGTGGACCAGATGGTGGTGACCATCAGTTGGTGTTCTGGCCTCAAAGGTTTCTTTGAGGCCCACTAACTACTCAAGCCTGATCTTTCAGCAAACATTGAGTGAGCTCCTAGTGTGTGCCAAGCAGTGGCGGCCAACAGCCCCTCAAGCCCTCCCCCCCACCCATGAAGCGGTGAGTCCCAACAGGCCCGTTCCACATTGCCTTGTCCTCTCAAGTGCTGTGGTGTTCCTTTCCCCTCCCAGTCTTAGAATCCTAAAGAAAGAGAGCTGCCACCCACAAGGCTTTTTAGAAAGCTAAATATGTAGTTATGGGAAATATCATAAATGCCCCCTTCACCTGCCTCCCACCTCCTTCGCCACCCCCTCTGCTTCCCCCAGGAACGTTCGGCTGGCTGTACAATCCTGCCATTCATTTTAAAACTTGTCATTAGGGTGTGTTTGTTCCCTAACTGCCATGCCTGGAAGCAAAGCTGAAGGGTTTAGGTGTGGAAAGAGGCTGCCAAGAGCAGCCCCTGAAAAAGCCTGTTTGAGACGAGAGGACCGTGGTTAGATGAGTACTTTTTTCCCCCCTTCTCGTGCGCTCACAATGACATGTACAGACTAGAGGGTGGGGAGCGCATTTATATCCCACCATTTGTGGACCACTGTTTAGAGCAGCTCGGCGGAGAGCCTGGGCTAATTGGCTTCCTTTTCGTTGGAGGCTGGAGGGAGCCTGGGGAAAGCAGTGACATCCTGAGATTGTGGGCGGCAGGGCAGAGCCTGGACGTTGGGCCAGCGCTGGAGTTCCTAGATGCCCACCCGCCCCTTAGCACAGCCCCTCCCTCCCACACTCAGCGCGTGGAGATGGGCGGGCCAGCCTTTGCCACCAGGACTGTTGCAGACAATGTGGGATTGCTAATCATTCAGGTTCCCCTTTTGATAAGTTGGAGCAGAGTCATGGAGTCTCCTAGCACCAGAGACCACGCTAGACACGCAGGAAGTATCTGTTACTCGGTGTGAGCCGATGAACCCCGGATACTACATCTTCTTGCTTTCTTGCACCTCCGGGAGAATTTAGGAGAACCCCAGAATGCCCTTGGAAACGCATTCTGAATGGGAACATCATTCTTCCCCATAGCATCCATACATATATTTCATTTGCTTCGCTTGTTCAACAAATCTGTGTCGAAAAGCTGCCCCGCACCGAGCATGAGCACTGGGATACAGTAAATAAGAGACAAGATCCTACCGTAGCTCATAGTCCTGGGGGGGGAGGGCGGGGACAGGCCACGAACAGAAAGACACAGGATAGTGGCCATATGCGTGGAGAGGGGAGAAAGCAAGGGAGCTGGAGGGGCTGTCTCTAAATGACCTATAGAAAGCAATGGGCAAAAGGTAGTTGGAAATGGATGTGGTCTCATTGTGGAAGAACATGCTAAGAACATGAGCTACACCCAAATAGGATGGTTTCTAGTTTTTGGATATACTGAGTTCATTCATTCATTCATTCATTGAGTGGTTATTCATCAAACATCCAGTGTCTGTGCTGGGCACTAGATTTGGGGGATGCATTTGGAAGGAAAAAGAGACAGAATCCCTGTCCCCATAGAGCCCGTAGTCTGTTAAAGTTGGGAGGGTAGATCCATGAATCCAGTGATCACAAAAATAAACACAGAATTGCACCAGGGACCACTTCTGCAGAGACACCTGTTGGCATGTTAGTTGCGCGGAGAGATGAAGGCTGGGAGGAATTAACTAGGGGAAAGGCAGGAGGGAGAACATTCCAGGCCTAGGGTGCATTGTGTGCAAAGGCCCTGAGGCAGGAGAAGGTGTAGGGAGGTTAAGAACTGACATTACTGCCAAGGGAGCTCTGAGGATGACCAGCCAGATTTTAATTCCCAGAATGTCTGGGTGAGATGATTTGTGCCTTTTTACCTTGAGTGAGAAGAATGGGACCAGGGGCGCATTTCTCAGGAGCAAATTGAAGTCGCCCGAGAGCCAGGGGAAGATCAGTCCCAAAGACAGTCAAGGTTCTGGAAAAACTAGGAGTGAGGTCGGGTCCCACATCTTCTCTCTGGAGAATTATGTTCCTTCTGCCTCTGGGGACTGACGCAAGTTCTCAGCCCTGGACTGCGGTGGCACACTCTTGGGGGACCTCACCTCCTGTGGCACCCTTGTTTCTCCTGAATCCTCCGTGTCCCCGGAAGTGCTAGAGATCCCTGCAGGCCCTGTGCCCGAGGCTGTTTCATGATCACGAGCTCATCCAGCATTAGGGGAAGGAGCTGAACCAGACTGGCCTTGGGAGGTTTGAAAGGTGACCCCCTCTACCAGTGCCTCAGCTATAAAACCCTCTGACAAGGCACCAGCCCTCTGTCAGCCTCACTCCTTACCTGTACAGTGGGTTGTTAGATGCCCCCCCCACCGATTGCTGAGTGAAATACTGACTTTCAGATGAACTATTCCCTCTCTTCAGCCAGCAGATACTTACCGAGTACCTGTTACAAATCAGCAGCATATTATTAGGGTTCTGGAAGCCTCCAGGGTGGGTGGGCGGGCAGTGGGGACTGGCTTCCACAGTAGGTCAGTTGATGATGCTTTTCTCAGCTTCTGTGAGTATCTTGCCTAGAAACCACCCCGGGGTGAGGCAGAGAGTAGCAATTCAGAGGATGACCTTCTGGCCTTGGGGAGCCTGTTCCTTCCTTTGGGTGTAGCTGGCTACGTGTTAGCCACCTGGGGTCCAGGAAGCACAGACCTGGTGCAGAAAGAGAGAGCCATGGCTTTTTGAGCGGCCCGTGGATGAAAGTTGTATCCAGACTAGTCCCTCCTTTTTACACAGACCAACAAAAACCAGCTGGCTTTTTCTCCTGTCTCAGAGTATGTGGCAGTTAAGGGTAAGGGGTTCCTTTAAATATCACTTTCTTCTGGAAATCCTCTGTAATTCCCTCCCCAGACGCCACCTCCCCAAGTCTCCATGAGGTGCCCAGACGTGTACCCCCCAGTCACCTTACCCACTCCCTGTGGGAGCACGGGCATGTTAGGCTGGAATCCTCTGTCGCCCCCACTTAGTCACGAGGCCTAGTCTCATCTGTGTGTGTCCCCCCCGCTCTCCAGCTCTTGCACAGAGCCTGGGGCGTGAGAGCTCCCGTGTCTTAGGCACGTCCTGAGCACCAGGCATACAGCCAAGCCCTTTCCATGCATGATCTCCTCGAACCTTCCCCGCAGCCCTGGAGAAAAGTGGGCTCCCTGTCCACACTTTACACAAGGGAAGACTGAGGGTTGGAGAGGCCCAGTGGCTTGCCCAGTGTTGCACTTGCAAGCGGCAAACCCTGAACTCAAATTCCATTCTGCCTGACTTCAAAACCCATGTTTTCACCTCTCTGCTATGCGGCGGTGGCGCCTTTCACAACTGTGCCATCGGAATGTGTCGAATGACTGATCCGGTTTCTCCAGAGATAAAGGGAAAGGCAGCGGAAATGTTAACACCTTTCTCTCCCTGTTCATTACTCTCCTTCCCTGCAACCAAAAAGAAGAGGGCACTGAGGTCTCTGTACAAGAATCTGTTCTTAAATAATAATGCTTAACCTTTACCTAGGGATTGCTAAATGCCAGGGACTATCCTAGGCTTTTTAGCCACATTAAATCATTTATTCTCCTTACAGCTCTGTAGTCCAGGACATTGACGCACAGAGAGGGAGGAAACCTGCCTCGAATCACATATTCCCTCAGTGGCAGGGCCAGTCTCTGAGCTCAGAGACTTTTATTCAGTTCCAGAGGCAAAGGCTTACTTCAGCTGCCCTTTGGCTGAAGGAGGCTTGAGCAGTTTAACTTGCTCCCCGAGCTACATCTGTCCATTGCAAAGGGGTCCTCACAGTCAGGTAATGCACCCGCTTCTAGCGGGGATTGCCCCCATCCAAGACCCTCGGGACTTGCCTGTGCAGCCTTCCTGGGTGAAAAATAGCCAGCACCGGTCGCTTGCTCTTTCTCTGCCGGTTTCTGGTTGCCCATGGTCTATTTGTGTTAGTGTAAAAATGACAAAGCAATAATTTTTCATTGTATCCTTCAGTCACCCATGAGAGATTGGATTTAGGTCACAATTTATTACCCTGTGGAATTGAATCCAATTTTTAACACCATGTCAGCCATTCTGTTATTAGAGCCTTTTAATGGCTGTGAAATTTATACAGTGATAAAGTAATTTAAAACATACGTAGGAAGAGCATCAGGCAAATTGATGTGTATAGAACCCTGTGGTAAAAAGTGAATAGGAGATAAACACGGAAATGTGGTGATTGATTAGGGAGCGGCGCTGGCTTTGATAAACTCTTAACGGCGAAATTAGTAAACTAATTTATTCTTGGAAATTTTGAGGGTTTATGTTGCCCTAAATCAGAATGAAGGATAAGCCACAAAGTGCAAATTAATAGCTCCCCTCCGAGTGTGGCATGGTTAGAGCAAGAAACCTGTCTTGAGTAACTGGGAGGCTGCCAGGAGCCTGTCCCTTGTGGTGTTCCCAGTGGCCAGAGGAGTGAAGGATGGTCAGAAGACATGGCAACGGAAGGGAAAGCAGAATTTGGGGGGTTTTTTGGTTTAATTTTTAAAGCTTGCTCAAATAATGCAGAAAGCGTGCTCGTTATAATTTCTTTAATTATTCAAGTGGGACAGTATACATTCTCATTATTTCAAAAAGCAGAAAACATTGCAGATAAAGGGGAAATTGAACTTGACCAGGCCCTCTCTGAGGGGTAACTGCAGACGCATTTTTGTTTTCGTTGAGATCTTTAAAGATTTATTTATTTATTTATTTGAGAGAGAGAGAGCACAAGCAGGGGGAGCAGCAGAGGGCGAGAGAGGAGCAGGGAGCCCGATGTGAGACTCGATCCCAGGACCCTGAGATCATGACCTGAGCTGAAGGCAGAGGCTTAACCGACTGAGCCACCCAGGCGCCCCTCGTTGAGATCTGTAAATTCAATAGATGCTGAAGTAGAGTTGGTTTTGTGCTGCGGGGGGAGGGCATAAATGATAAGAAACGAATGTGTCGATCTGGAACTTGCAAAAATAAAGCATCTGATTTGGACTGGGAAGACTCAAAAAGTATATGAAACTGATGTGTAGTTCTGGAACTTTTTTTTTTTTTTAAAGATTTATTAATTTGGAAGGGAAAGAGGGCCAGTGTGGGGGGCGGGTGGGGGGAGGCAGGGAGAGGGAGAGAGAAACTGAAGCAGGGAGCCTGACCTGGGGCTCAATCTCACAACCAGAGATCAGACCTAAGCCGACACCAAGAGTCAGATGCTCAAACCGACTGTGCCACCCACGCGCCCGTGGAACTTGTGTTTTAATTCGGATTGGTATCTACGTCTGAGACCTGTATCCCTGTCCGGAGACAGAGACCTATGTAATTCCTTTTTCTCCCCCTGCAATGTGTTTATTTTCCTATTCCCTTTTATTGCCTGTATGATTCTTTGTAATGGCTGGCTGTTACTCTGGAGGGTAGCCATGCCATAGTTTAGCTATTCCCCTATGAATGGACATTTACATTGACGTCAGATTTTTACTGTATTGAAGGGATGTTTTCTCTGTTCTCCCCCAAAATGGTGCGTAATTAGTACCATTCCAGATGCACTGGAGAAAAGCAAATTTGCTGGTTAAGATGGATGCCTCAGGGACATTAGAGCTTAATTTTATTTTTTCATCATTATTTTTTTAAAAGATTTTATTTATTTATTTGACAGAGAGAGAGACCGCGACAGAGGGAACACAAGCAGGGGGAGTGGGAGAGGGAGAAGCAGGCTTCCTGCTGAGCAGGGAGCCCGATGCGGGGCTCGATCCCAGGACCCTGGGATCATGACCTGAGCTGAAGGCAGACACTTGATGACTGAGCCACCCAGACGCCCTAGAGCTGAATTTGAATTCTCTTGGGGCCCCGAGTTGAGACTGGCCCCTAGGAACACCCTGAGAAATGCAGCTGGTAGGTTGAAAGGCTGGTCTGCTTTAAATTTTGATAGATACCATCAAACTCTCCTGCAAAAATGCTGTACTGGTTACAGCGGGGTGTTCTATCCTGTATTTGTCACGAACAGAATGTTAGAAGCTTCCAGAACATCTTCCTTCTCCTATAGGGATCTGTTTCCTTCCCAGGCGCCCTTGTCAGGTTTCAGAGTAGTAACAAGTCTAGTTCCTAAGCTTCTGAGACCGAGCAAGTCTTTTCCATCATCAGGGATAGTGGTCCACACACTTGAGCTCCTTAAAACACAGACTCCAGGCCTGCCCCCAGAAATGCTGATGCAGTCGAGGCTGGCCCCCAGAAGTTGCCTTTCTAACAGCTGCTGCCATTCTAGAACCAGACCTTGAGAAGCACTGACCTGGAGAACACCCCGTGCCCTCCAGTTCTGCCCTTTCTTCCAGGGCGTTGGTTCCAAACGGGGATGAGCGTGCTCCTTCCCAGGGGACATTTGGCCATGTCTGCGGACATGGGTTGTTATAAATGACACAGGGATTCTGCTGGCATCTAGCGGGTAAAGACCAGGGTGCCGCCAAACATCCCACAATGCACAGAACAGGCCCCATCATAATTTTCTGGTCCCAATTGTCGATAGTGTCTTGGTTGAGAAAAGCCAGGGTGGTGTGTCTGAGACGGGGTCATCTGCCTCCCTCTGTGTGCCTTTATCTCCTCCATCTGGCCAGTTCCCATGTAGCATGAGCGTGCCGCATCACCAGTCTCATTCTTGGGCATGGAACATGGCCACCCCACCCCTTTGTCTTTCTCAGCCCTGCTGATCCTTCTCCCCCTAAAGGTCCCTCTTCCCAGCCTGAAGAGCCAGTAACCATTAGACGCCATCTACCCATCTCCGACTACTGCCGGGCCAGGTGTGATGTACGTGGAACTGTGCCTCCGTATTGAGGGCTTTCGTCCGTCCACTTGGGTTTGAATTCTGGCTGGCCACTCGCCAGCTGGGTGACCTTGAGCAAGTCACGGCCCCTATCTTGTGTAATGTTTTTAATCTGTAAAGTAGGGACGATGATTGACATTCCAGTTTGCCCACGACCATCCCCATTTCTGACTGTTGTCCCCCATATAATTACTAATAGCACTCTTTCTCGTCTCAAGAGTTTCCCAGCGTGGGTGACAAAAACTACATGGTCACCTTCATGATAATAATAGTTCTGACCTCGCACGGTTCTTGTGAGGACGGAATGAGATTATGTGAGGTGTTAGAATAGAGCCTGGTTCTGGAAAGTTCTCAGTATGAGTTAGCTCTTCTATTCTGGATAAATACCGCCCCCCCCCAAAAAAAATTGAAAGCAGACCTCCAGGAGATATTTGTACATCCATGTTCTTCTTAGCAGCATTATTCACAAGAGCCAAAAAGTGGAAGCAACTCAGGTATCCATCGATGGGAGAATAGAGATAAGCAAATGTGGTCTGTCCATACAATGGAATATTCTTCAGCCTTAAAAAGGAAGGGTGTTCTGGCACATGCTGTAACATGGGTGAACCTGGAGGACATTATGCTCAGTGACATAGGCCAATGACAGAAAGACAAACACTGTACAATTCCACTTACAGGAGGTACCTAGAGTAGTCAGATGCATCGAGACTAGAATGGTGGTTGCCAGGTGAGGGAGAATGGGAGGTTTTTGTGTGATGGGTAGAGTTTGAGGTTTACGAGATTAAAAGAATACAAGGCGTCGGTTGCACAACAGTGTGAATGTGCTTAACACTGCTGAACTGTACACTTAAAAATGGTTAAGATGGTAAATTTTGTTAAATGTATTTTACCACAATTAAAAAAAAAAAAAACTTAGCTCTGGCAAATAGGGATTGCATTCATGTGAACGTCACGCTAACCCCACCGAGGTGGGTTTTATTGCCCCATTTTATAGACGAGGATCCTAAGTCTAAGTAAGGCTGGATGATTCGTTCAAGGTCTACACACAGCCAAATTGCAGAGAGTGCAGGAGATGAGATTGTCTGCCTAAGTCAGGGTTCCACTGAAAGGGGTCTTGAGGCCTGGATAAGGTAGTTCACCTTTATCATAGGGTAGTTGGGAGCCATTGATAGTCATTGAGCAGGAACAGTGGCATGATCTGATTTATACTTTGTAATAGGGATTAGCAGACTTTCCATAAAAGGCCAGATTGTAAATATCTCGGGCTTTATAGGGCACATTAGGGTCTCTGTCTTACCCTACTCAGCTCAGGATGTAAACAATATGTAGATAAACGTGAATGGCTATGCTGTCATACATTATTTACCGACGGGCTGGATTTGACCCAAGGGCCAAAGTTTGCTGACCCCTGCTTCAGAGTGAGCTTTCTGGCTGCTCTGGTGGGTTGGCAAAAGAACTGCAGAAGGCAAGATGGGAACCTGCCTCGTTGCCCACCACACCCCCATGTCCTAACCTGGAAGTTGGTTAATAGCCCCTCAAAGAAGCAGCACGCCCCCTTGGGTGGCCCCTAGGTCCCAAGCCACATACAGCCTCTGCTCTCCCTACTCAGAGTGAACTCCCAGGCAGGGGGACCCCCGACAAGGTGACCCAGAGGCCCAGAGAAGCCAAAGCAACCAGGCCAGGCTTGAAGGAGCCATGGTCCGGGCTCCGGATGCCGGCCTGACAGTGATGATTGTTTCCAGACTTCAGTAGCTTCACAGCCGGGGACCCAGAGAATCTGGAGGCGCTCTTGCCACTGCGTTCTCAGCCTAGACCTCAAAGGGCAATTAACCTGGTTATCCAGGCCTCCCTCCCTCCCCTTGTTTATTGCTGTGAACACAGGAAATACACTATTAAGGTGCACAGAATGGTATCAAGGATTTTGACTATAATTTAAAAGGCTCTATGGGGAGGACCCCAGCAGCTGATTAATAATGCATTTGTAGAGCAGTAAAGAGTCCAGCAGATCAGTGGGGCTCAGCCTCCAGACTTTATTTATGCAGCTGGAATCCTATGAGGTTCCTTCTGGGGGGGGCGGGGGGGGCGTCTACATTGGGGGTTTCTGACTCAGACGATCCTTGTGAAGTTGAGCATTGCAGAAGTCCTACTGCCTAGACAGTGGTCAAGGACACGGGGTTTTAATCCTTGGGGTTCTGGAGTCAAATCCTGGTGCTGCCAAGTGCTAGCTATAGAACCTTGGGTGCACTGTTTAAACCTCCTTGTGCCTCATTCTTCCCATCTGTAAAATGGAACTAGTGATAGTCTCTATCTCCTAAGTCTTGAGATGCTGTCTAGAAAGCACATAATGTTAAGTACCTGGTACATTCAGAATACATGGCCATTCACTGTTCAGTATCATTCGGATTAGTATTCCCTTCAGAGGAGCTCAGGTGACAGGCTGGCTCAGGTTTGGTTTTTTTCCATTTTCACATCTCCCCCAGCAGTGAGAATATCACTTGCAGGTCCCTTTCTCTCTGTCTCCTCCACGACTTCCCTTGCCAGGTTGCTCACATCTCTCATGGGGATGCAGAGTATGTTCTTGGCTCATTTCTCATGTCATCTCTGCCACACCCTGCCCCGCCTGCCAGGTAACTCTCTGCATCCAGAACATTCCTCATCAGATATGCTTTGAACCGTGTTGCACATCTGCTGAAAACCCACCCGAGTCTACCCATTGTACCTAGGGTGACTGGACTACCTTACAGCGGCCTTTGGGGCCCCATGGGAACCACCCCACCTCTCTCAACAGCCTTGTCTGTCATTCTCACCTGTCTTCCCCCGACGGCTCATTGCACCAGGGGCCCCCAGCGTCCTGCACGCCTAGAGAAAGCAGGCTTCAGCCTAAGGCTTTCCCACATCTGGTCTCCCTGTCCACACCCTTGTTCTCATGACTCTCCTGGCAAGCTCACATCCTTTGGAGCTTAAATCCAGTTATGATTTCTTAAGGGAAACTTTTCTTTTATAGCCTTTATTCCAGTTTGTAACATTGTGTGGTTGGTTGTTCAGCATCTCTTTTCCTAAATAGACCAAAATATCCAGGAAGGGAAGTTCTGTTTTTATTTTTTCAGTACTTACCCCACCTAGCACAAAGTAGATGCCCAGGATAGATGGATGCATGCATGGGTGGATGGATGGAAGAACAGATGGGCGGATGTATGAATGAATGGATGAAAAGATGAATGAATTAGATGGACAGATGGACGGACAGACATAGAGAGGGATGGATTAGAAAAGTTGAAGTCTGCAGGCAAAATCAAATAAACATGCTTTGGGGATAATCCAGGTAAGAATTTTTTTTTTTAAAGATTTTATTTATTTATTTGAGAGAGAATGAGAGACACAGAGCATGAGAGGGAAGAGGGCAGAGGGAGAAGCAGACCCCCTGCTGAGCAGGGAGCCCGATGTGGGACTCGATCCAGGGACTCCAGGATCATGACCTGAGCCGAAGGCAGTCGCTTAACCAACTGAGCCACCCAGGCGCCCAATCCAGGTAAGAATTTAAGAAAGAGAACAATTCAGAGGTTTGAGAATAATTCAAGAGGCAAATCTGGCAGAACTTGGCAGTCGACTGACTGTAGAGATGAAGACTAGTGAGGAATCAAAGGAAATGCCTGGATTGTTCGTTAGGCTGAGTGGTGTTGGTAAAAGCAGTGGGAGTGGAGAATTTACTGCATCTGGAAAATGGAGCCAATGACCCCTCCGATCTCAGTATTGTGAAGGCAAATAAGATAACGCGAACTCCTCGACTAATTTGCAAAAGCTGATGGAAGTGAGACTGTCTAGTTTTTGAACTGAATTAGAATCCAGTTCTGGTAGAGCTTTGAAAACAGAAAAAAAATGGGGCACCTGGGTGGCCTCTGCCTTCGGCTCAGGTCATGATCTCAGGGTCCTGGGATCGAGTCCCGCTTCTCCCTCTCCCTCTGCCTGCCACTCCCCTGCTTGTGCACTCGCTGTCTCTCTGTCAAATAAATAAATAAGATCTTTAACAAATAAATACATACATACAAACAGAGAAACTGGTTGTGCTGACGCCCTGAACTGGCAAAGCACTCACAGGCTAAGAAGAGAGGGGCGGAAGGGGTGGCCGAAGCTTACTCAGTAATGGGGCACAGTAGGCCGTGAAGGCAAGGAAGGGAAGCAGGAGTCTGCTCATGCAGGGTGTTGTAGGCCCTGAAAAGGATTTTTGAATTTTTTTTTCGTGTACTCCAATGGCCTCACAGAACGCATGCCCAATTTCTGCAGGACAGGTTGCCCGGTTTCTCTGAGACAGGAGTTGGTTTGGATGGGCTGGCAGCCTGCTCGTGAACATCCATGGCCATGCCCATTCACGTATGTATCGTCTGGGCTGCTTTCCAAGTTCAAGTGCAGAGTGTGGTAGTTGCACCAGAGTGGGTTACGTGGTCCCCAAAGCCGAAACTATACAGTCTTTCCCTTCACAGAAAAAAATTTACCAAGCCCCGTTCTAAGACAAAAGCTCCTGCTCGCTCTCTCCAGTGTATAGTCCAAGACTTCAGAAATTTTCCATTGCCTTCAGAACTGATTAAATGGGAATAAATTACAGATGTAATAAGGAATGACTAAAAACTTGTTTCTGTGGGGCTTTGGTCGACTTTCAGGGATGGGCTGGCTGGCTGGAAAGGTCAGAGGAAAAAGGCTCTGATTTCATCTCATTAGAAAAACCCTCCAGCCTCATTCCTAGATGCACCTCCACTCGTTGGAAAGATGCTGCACCAAGGTGGGATGCCTGACATGTAACAGATGCTCAACAAATGTTTATTGATGAATCAACAGTGACCTTCAGAGGGGTTTAGAGCTGGCCTCCCACCTGGAGTGTGTTAATACTGACCTGGAAATAAGGACAGAGGCTCTCTACCTCGTCAGTGCCTTTCACTTGCGCTCTCAGCTATAACTGGCTTGGAACGGGCTAAACACACAGTGTCACCCGAGAGACCCCAGAGGAGTCCCTGAATTTTGCCAACACCCGGCACACAGCATCTGACACCACTGTGGTCTCACAGGAAGTAGAACTGGGCCCAAATGAATATTGGATCATCATTTTTAAATGCTGGTAAGAAATGCTGATGATTACAGTCTTCGGCTTCTAATTACACCCCTGCGTCTCTCAGGAAGGAGGAGACCTTTTGCCATGGGCACACGTCAAAACTAATCTGAAACCCAGCACAGGCTCTGTTCAATTCCATGTGCACTTAAAGCCGTAAGAAAGTTCCTGGAAAACTAATTCGCCTCCTGTCAGGACAAAGGGCATTGATCTTGAACCTCCAACTCCACCGGTATCTTCAGCCAAGACGCATCCCTGTGCGTGAGCAGGGGGAGGGGAGGCAGGAACCGCTCGCTACAAGGTACGCCGACTGGTGGTGAGAACATTCTATTTGAGGGTGACGGGGGATGAACATTTTCTCTAATGTGTCCGAGCCTCTTTCCGGACTGAGAATAGGGGGAGAAACGACTAAAAAACACAGATCTGAGTCTGGAGCCCCTCCAAGTAATAATAATAGTAATAATAATAGTAGATGATTGTTGATTGAGTACCATTATTCCTACCAGTGGACAATTAAGTGTGAAAAGCAGCAAGGTTTCTCCCCAAACAACAGTATTACACATGCTTGTATCTTTAATGTTTTAAATCCTGGAGTGGCATTCACCAGAAGGTGGTCTCCCTTTTGTCCATTGAACAGTAAGTTAAATCCTGAGTCCCAAATGCGGTCTCTTCCCAGAGTTTCAGAATCCTCAACTCAGTTGCTAGGTAGATATCACGGGTTGCATTGTTTCCCCAAAAAGATGTTGCGGTCTGAACCCCCAGTATCTGTGAATGTGACCTTATTTGGAAGTAGGGTCTTTGCAGATGATGGAGTTGAGATGAGACTATTAGGGTGGGCTCCCAATCTAATATGATTGGTGTTCTTATTTAAAAAAAAAAAAGGCAAATTTGGACACAGAGACAGACACACACAGGGAGCATGCCATGGGAACATGAAGGTGGAGTTCGAGGTGATGCATCTGTAAACCAAGGAAGAGCCCTCAAAGCCCTCAGAGGGACTCAACCTCAGTGACCCTTTGATCTTAACTTTCAGCCTCCAGAACTGTGAGGCAATACATTTCTATTGTATAAGCCGCTCAGTTGTTAGCGTGGGCACCAGGAGCTAATACAACAGACATTACCACTCAGATGTCCCACTAACATCTCAGGCCCACGGGGACTTTTCAACCCTCCACCCTCAACCAAACCCAGCCTTCTCTTTGTCTCCTCTGTTTCAGCTGGTGACACCAATGTGTCCCTCTAATGAACAACCCTGGTGTCGTCTTGGCCTCTGGGTAACCATTGAGGCTAGCAAGTGAGAGAGAGGCGTGTAAGCCCTACACACCCTGACTCTCACGCTTACCCTCAGGACTAGCTGGCAAACTGGCAGGCTTGTGCTAAGATGCTTAAATTTTGTGAACGAGTTGCTAAGAATTAAAGATTGGAGATCCTCATTTCACTTTCCACATTTCCAGCTTCCCTTGAAATTCAGGGAAAATCTGCCACCCCCAAGCCTGCAGTGCCTCAGGTAGCAATGTTTGTCCATTGCTGAGAGAAGTGACCTCTTTTGATGAGACGTGGGTTCTTGCCTTCCTTCATGGCTCCATCACTGAGTCAGGTCTCACCCCAGGCCCTCCTCGTTCATCAGGTTGCCCCCCCCCCCAGCCCCTGTGGGCTTTGTGTTTCCAACCCCTGATTATGGCAGTTGAAAGCTGACAGGGAACAAATTCTGGCTCAGTGGTAAATGGGGACAAGCTTCCAGAATTCCCAGGATGAGGAGAAATGAAACCATCCCATCAACCAATGTGCCCCCCCCCAAGTCTTCTCTCAGAATGTCACCCACCTCTTAATGACTTTCTTCCCCCATTCCTCCCCATCAGTACAGCCTCTGATAAAATAATTGAGAATGATGTATGCGGTAAAAAAACATAGGTCATTTTCAGTTATAAGGCTGTCCCGCATCGGGCTCCCAGCTCAGCGGGAAGTCTGCTTGTCCTTCTCCCTTTGCCCTTCCCCCCCACCCCCGCTCATGCTTTCTCTGTGTCTCTCTCAAATAAATAAATAAAATCTTTTTTAAAAAAATATACAGATGGTAGCACTTAACTAGGTTTGGACAGAAATTTACTTGGAGGACACTCAAGGTACAGGGTGCAAATTTACCAACACACAGGATGTTCTAGAAACACATGGAGGCACTAGGCAAACATCTTTTCAGCCCAAAAGCCCTATGATCAAGAGAGACGCCAAGAACTGTGAATAAAATAATTGTCATCGTTCCCCGCGCGTTATCCCGAATGCAGGATTTCTACCATGACTCAGCCCATCTTTGGGGCTGAAAAGCAGCTGAGGCACTGGGATGGGGTCCTTAGTTTAGAGCCCATTGCTGCCGCTTTCTAGCTGTGTACCCTTAGGTCAGTGACCTCTCTGAGCCCCATTTGTAAATGAGACCACTGGTACCTCCCTTTATAGGATCGGTGGGAGGACTGGGAAAAAAAATCTGCAGTGCATTCAGAACTGTGCTTAGCACATAGTAGGTCCTCAAAAAAAAAAAAAAGGAAAAAAAAAAAAAACCCGAGCACGATGATGATAGGGATTTGCCTCTGCAAACTCCAGGCCTCTTTCAACACACTCAAACTTATGTATGATTTGAACAGTTTTGTCTGATTTGTCAGGGATCAGGGAGTTTTTCTTGCTGAAATCCGGAACTACATTTAATTAGGCGTCAGGAATCTCCATTCCCAAATTGAATTGGAATGAGCTATTTTCCATACTAAAACAAGGCGAGGAAGAAAACCGAGCAAGAAAACCGAGCAAGATGACTCCACTTTTTTTTTCCAGGGAGTTTCCCCATTTTCCATAATGAAAGATCATTAAAAGAACCAGAAGACAAATGGCACCAAATTAATAAAAATGTAGATCACATGATCCTCTGTTACCTATTTTTGCTCAATTGCAGTTGACGAATACATTGATTAAACTGCCAGCAAACCATTATGGTTGTATTCATTACTATAGCATAATCTATTATGATAGGATAATAACTAACACAGTCTTGCAGACAGACGTTTCTCTGTGGGCTAAGTGAATCTACACCAAAGAACACTGGGTTCATTTTGCTCGCAGTAGAATTGAGCCTTGGAGTGGGGAGGGGGCGGGAAGAGTAGAGTAGTTTATTTTCTTTGCATTTATCACATAACTTCGCTTGCTCAATTCCCAAGTGGGGGGCCCTTTGGATAATGCTGTGAAATCCATAATGATCCAAGAGAGATTCTTAGAAATGTCAAAAAAGGTCGTCAGTGAGCTGAATTTATTAATTTTTCTTTGTTTTTATCTACTCCGTACCCAATAGCTGATTTGATTGATTTCGTATGTGCTTATTTATTCATTAAGCTTATTTATTATGCATTAGGCGAACAGGTGATAGGGCCTGGCAATGTGCCAGGCTCTGGCCGTGCAGAGATGAGTCAGGACCTCACAGTTGCTCACAGCCTAGCGGGAGAGGCCAGGGCATAACCAAACAGTTACAATATGCATGGATAGAGGTGTGTGCACAGATAGATAAAAGCCAACCTGGGGGGATGATTTTGCTGGTGGATTCAGCTGGCCTCAGGAGTGCAGCATCTGGCATGTTCCAAGTAGTGGTGATGAACCTGGGTGCAGGAAAGGGGCTGCTTGCTTTTGAATCCAGACTCTGTCGCTCGTGAGCTCAGAGATCTTGGGCAGATCACTTTGTTCCTTCAATCCCAAGGTCCTCCTCTGCGAGACGGGGTTGATAACAGGACTCACCTCCACGGTGGAGACAGGTTCCGTGATGGAGATCGCTGCAGTGCATTTCCTGTGTGTGAGTCCCACAGTAGAGAGAAGTCACTGTCATCAATGTCCTTGCTTTTCCCACGGTGAAACTATGATTTAAGAGAGCAAGTACCTTGCCTGAGGTCACCCAGCCAGCCAGAGGCAGAACCGGGATTGGAAGCCAAGTCTGCTGTACTCCCAAGTACATGCTCTTAACCAGCCCGAAGATGGCATTTTCATACCTCGGTGTTCAATGCAAGGGCCGCAGAAGTACCTTGAGGGGCCGGCAGGACGCAGATGCCTGGAGCAGGCGGGTGGGGACCGTGGCTCACCGAATAAATAACAGATCCGTCTAAAGCCCCAGACTAAAGCGCCTCATGGATTACACACACAGGCGTGATCTTGTGTTTGAAACAAAGTAAGAAATCTGAATTTTTGCCTGGAATCTCTTGATTGAACTGGCAGCTATCTTTGTTTAAAACAAACAAGCAAAACAGAAAGGCAGCCCCTCAAAACCTGTCTGTAGGCTAGGCCGGCCCAGGAGCCGCCAGCCTGCAGGCTCTTTGAAGCCGGCATCTCTGCGGGCCACTTGGTATGTGGAACGCCTCGTGCACCACGCCTGCCTGCATAGATTTCTGCTTGAAGGACCCTCGCCGGTGTCTGCGGTGAGAAGTCTCTGGCACAGCCTGGCAGCAGGGAACCGGGCTGCTTTTCCAGGCCCCCTCTTTGCTGCGCTCAGTTCCGGCACCCATGGCTCACCATTTTCAAGCAGGATGGTCAGGGCCCGTCCTGCAAGGAAGCTCGTCTTCCGGCGCCTCCCCGGCTCTCAGAGTGATTTGAAGCTGGGGATGAGCTTGCCTTGAGGTTTCCTTGAAGCGAGCTGGGATGCAGATTCCCATGCATTGCTTCTGTTCTCATTGTTTATATGCAGGTTGGAAAGTTGTGGTGTCTTGGTAATGCACCCCATTGGATGTCAGCATGTGTATATAAAATGGCGCATGCGCCAAGGGAGGGGCAGACCGGGGAGGGGGAGGGGTCTCTGCAGGGGAGACCAGGACGGGTACAGGCCGTGAGACAGGTCCAGGGGTCCTGATTGCGGACGGCAGAGGGTAGTATGGTGGAGGCATTAACGAAATGCTGCAGAACACAGATGTGAGGAAGACTTGCCCGAAGGAGGCAATCAGTGAAAGTGTCCTAGTCCTTGAACTGAATTGCTAGGTGTGGATATAATTTCATCAGGTTACAAGGAGGGAGGAAGGGCATTCCAGATAGAGAGCACACAGCCACCACCACCACCATCCCCAGTACCCCCACCATCACTGGATGACTCTCCTCACCTCTGTCACTACCATCCCCATCCCCATCACTGCTCCATCACCTCCATCTTTACCATCACTCCCTCACCACCATCTCCATCACTGTCATGGCCATCAGCTCTACCATCACCATCTTCATCATCGATGAATCAGTAGCCAACATTGCCCTGAAGTCCTTTGTTTTATATAACTTGAGCCTCACGACCCTTTGACATGGATACTAAATGTCCTCCCATTTAAAGGTCAGGAAATCGAGGCTTAGAGAAATGAAGGGGTTTACCAAGGTCACACCGATCATTATAGCCCGGCCCCAGATGCCTGAGTCCAGAGCCTGCGCTCAGTCACGGCCCCTCGCTGCCTCTGTACACCAGTGCCTGAAGGGGACAGAGGTCCCAGTGCTTAGGGCACTGCTGGCATGTAGGAAAGGCTCAGTAAATGTTAGATGGTACAGATTGTCCCAGAAGAGTGTTAGTGGCTATTGCCTGATCAAAAGGTTTCCGTCCTGAAATGCTGGTTTTTCTTTGGCTGCAGAACTTGTCAGTGCCTTACAAGGATAAGCACACATAGGGAATCTCTACGACGCAGTGCAGGAACCTTTTCCTTTTGAGCGTATTCAAGACTCCAGTCCCTTGAGAAACATGGGTCATGAGGTAAATCATCAAGAGCATCAAATTGGGGTTAAGTTACATCAGGGTTTCTTAACAGTGGCACTATCGACATTTTGGACTGAATCATTTTTGATTGTCAGGTGCTACCCTGTGTACTTCAATGTACCTTGGCCCCAGCCCAGTGGATGCCACTAGTACCCCGCCCCAGTTGGGACAGTCAAAAATGTCTCCAGACATTGATAAATGTCCCCTAGGAGACAAAGTCATTACACTTGAGGGCCACTGGGTTCGCTCGTTTAGAGCTAACATAGAAAAGAGAACAGGCTAGAAATGCTTACATTTAAGAGTCTGAGGAATGAAGAAAAGGCCACTACGGAGCTGAGGGAAGTAGTAACAAGAGCTTGGGTGACCTAGGAAAAGGGGGTACCAGGGCTGCCAAAGGAGCACGGGGTCTCTGGAAGAGGACGTGCCCCCAGAGGTGTCAAAGCTTTAGAGAAGAAAGACACATGGAGAAAACTAGTCCCCGGTTGTTCCATTGGAGTAACAGATAGCAGTCAGACTCCAGGGGCCAAGACGCAGAACTCCCACCGTTCATGGAAGGACTCGAGCAGCAAATAGCAGGAACTGGGAAGGTGGAAAAATCTGACCTGGTCCAGAGAAGGAAGGAGGAGGACATGGTGGAGAGGGAATGATTCAAGGGGGATGTGAGTTGCTCAAGACCCCGAAGGGGGTGGGGGGCAGAGGAGGGATTGAGAACAGGATCCCAGCACCAGCTGAAGGACAGCAGGCACTGTCCTCTCGCAGATGTGTTTGGTTTGGCTCAGGGTATGAGTGTCCTGGGGCTGCCATAACAAATGGCCACAAACTGGGTGACTTTACACGAATTTATTCTCTCATTCTGGAGAACGAGCATTCTGGAGTTCAGAGTCTGAAATCAGGTTGTTGGCAGGGCTGGTTCCTTCTGGGTGGTGAAGGAGAACCCGTGGTGCTCTCCCAGCTTCTGGTGGTTCCCAGCAATCCTTGGCATTCCTTGGCTGATAGATACACCGCTCCAATCTCAGCCTCCCTGGTCACATGACCTCCCCTGTGTGTCTCCAGGTGGCGTTCTTAGGAGGACACCAGGCATTGGATTTAGAACCCGTCCTCATCCAGTAGGAGCTCATCTTAATTTAACTAATTACATCTGCAGAGACCCTATTTCCACATAATAACATTTTGAGATTCCAGGAAGACAGGAATTTTGGGGAGACCCTATTTGACCCAGTATACTCACATACAGATTTTTGTAATATAAATTAGTAACCGTTTTAACATTTGGAATTTTGAACATAATCAGTATTTCTGGAACCTTCTGGAAAACTGGAAGATTTCACAACACTGAGCTGCATCCCCACCGGCTGGTCTGCTGGGGTTTCCCTGGCCTGGCTAGAGTTCAGACCCTTTGCCCCGTTATTTTTGTGATAGTTCTGGAATCCCACCTCATATGGGCATGGTGCCGGAGGCGAAGGTCACCACCTTGAGAAACCAACCAGATCTGGCTTTGAATCTTAGCTCCAGCCCTAACTGGTTGCATGGCCTTAGAATGAGGGCACGGTCCACTCAGCCTAAGGATTTTGGGAGAGTGACAAATAATGTATGTGAAGTGCCCCAGAGTGTGCCAGGCATGAATCAGGCACTGGGTAAATGCAACCATGTAAAAATGATTGCCATTCCTATTGTCCAGTGAGTTCCCAGGAGCACACAGAGGGCGCCCAGCTTTCACAGCCCAGGGAGGAGCAGAGTGGGTGGAGAGGGGTGGGAGGACCAAGTCTGTGTCAACCAGAAGCCTCCATGGGGAGGACTTAGAAGCCTCACCAGGTTGGCTGCTTGAAACAGGAACTCTTCTAAGCAGCTGCGCCCTGTCCCCTCTTTCCCCACCTCCTCCCGCGTTCTGTGCTCATTTTGTATGCACCATGCAATGTTTAGGTGACACCTTATTTAACAAGGTTTGCCTACAACCCTGGCAAGCCACAATGAAGTCAGGAATTAAGATATAGCTTCCTGCATCGCGTAATTGGATTACAAGGATCATATGAATGCCACGTTGCCTGCGAAACGTGCAGGGGATTATTCAGTAATGACTTTCTTCTGTCATCCTTCACTAATCCTGCCGATCGGGAATAGTTTTAGATTAGGAGAGAACCCCACTGGTGGGAGAGGTCTTTCTCATTTACAGCTGGGCCTCCCTGGGGGTTGAGGGAACTGGGTAGCTGCAGATGACTGGCCAGTGATGATCGCTGCCATGTGTAAACCAGTGACTCTGGTCCTTATCACTCATCTGAATTCCTGACCCACATACCCAGCAGTCAAGGGACGTCTCCACCCTGGGGTCCCACAGGCATCTTAGGGTCCCAGTAAGAACCCACCATCTTTCTGTCCCCAGATTCTCAACTTTCTTCCATAGTGAATATCACCCCCAACCTCCAGGTTGCCCAAGCTAGCAACCCAGGGATCTCTATGTTATTTCTACTCCCTTCAAATCCGTAAGGTGATGCAGTTTTGACTTCTGAATACCTCTTTTGTCCATCACCTCCTCCCCAACCATCCTGTTCTCCCCTTTGGGCCTTTATCATCTCTCTTATGGTATTAAGTCATTTCTCCATTCCTCCTCCTGGCCTCTACTTCTGCCTCTCTTAGTCTCTCCTTAAAAAAAAAAAACATATATATGGCTTCTGGAGTGAGTTTTTTTAAAGCATCCTTCTGCTCGTATCACTCCCCTGATGGTAATCCTTCCATCACAAAACCACTAAGTACATTGCTCACTTGGGTGTCTTCTTCCTTCCTGGGCTCAAGCAGACATTGCTAATTAATCATGGCACCATTTCCTACTGAGCAGGATTTGGGCTGAGCTTTGCTCTGAGTTCATTGGCATTGATACCTCAGAGCCCTTCATCATCTGCCTTCTGCCTACCTGTCTTGTCTCTTGCTGCTCCCGTCTCCCCCCAGCTTTCCCATGGAATTCACACCCCAGCAATCCTGAGCTCTGGGTAGTCATGAGTGACTCATACCACCATCCTTTTGTACATGCAGTGCCCTCTGCCTGGGATGCCCTTCCTCACCCGTGTCTGCCTGGAAAACTTAGTTCCTTCAAGTGTCATCCCTCCGAATCTCCAAGATTGAGATATTGTTCTCTAGCTCCCCATTGCCCTGTGCCTCCATTTTAGCAAGCATCCCAATGCGCTAGAGTTGTTGGTTTGCATGTCTGACTGCCCACTGGTTTTTCTAGCTCCTACCATGGGGATATGGGGAATGGTGGCTTATGCATCTTCCAACATATCATCGCTTTACTGGGATCAGTAGCTGCCTATCAAGTAAATGATTGAGTAAATAGCATCTGACTCTGGACAGACACGGAGCTGAGCACTCTGCATGCATCTTCATGCTCCTTTATACTGTCTCTACAGGGTAGGAATGGGTTTTTCCATTTTCCATTTGAGGAAGCTGGAGCTCAGAGGAATCAAGTCATTTATTTGCTGAAAGCCTCCCAGTGGAGGACTCAGGTCTGTCTGAACTCATGTTCTCCCAGGGCAATGTCTGAAGACATTTTGGGTTGTCACAGCTGAGTAGAGCACGTTCCTAACCTAGGAGCAGAGGTGGTGTGGAATCCACATATCCTGCTGGACATCCTGCAATACACAGGGCAGCCCCCCACTCCCAATAGAGATTATCCAGCCCACATGTCAGTAGTGGCCAAGTTCAGAAACGCTGTCCCCAAGGGTTTGCTCATAATCATGCCTTTGAACGCCTCGCTATGGGATGTGTAACTTAAAATTGGCAGTATTTTCGTTGATTTTGATTGCTGAGGCTCACAAGCTGCAAAAAGACAGTCAGAAGGTGCTGTCCTTCCTTGAGTTCCATCAAGGCTGGATGCGAGGGCAGAGACACACAGCTGGGTGTACCTTCTCCTAAATCTCAGGACTTCGTCAGTTAAGACGTCAGACCATGACAGCCCCCAAGGATGAGAGGTCTTGGTACAAGCCATCTCCCCTGTCTGTCCATCCCTGAGCTATCACCTGCAAACCATCGCCTTATGCAGATTTCCAGCAGCAAAAAATAAATACATGCAGGTTTTGTGGGGGGTGGGGTGAAGATGATCACAGGAGCAAGGTAAATAAGTAATTTAGATAAATCCAAAGAACCCATGACCCAAATCTGCTTAAGCCACATAAAATCGGCAGAGGGTTAACAGCACCCTATCCATTTTCATCAAGAAATTTAAACTTTGGTCCTAGTTTGCAACTTAGCTGCGTTTCTACATTATTTATTATTCATGGGGCATTGTAACTTAACCACAGTCTCTGAGTAATCTTTTTAAGCCTGCCAAAAGAACCGGTGTTAATTGCTTACACTGGAACATATTTGCTGTTAGAAATGTCACACCATAATTATATCCCATTTCACTGTCTGACAAGTAATATACTAAAAGAAAATTGGGTTTCTTTTTTTTTTTTTTTTTTCCTCCTTCTCCTTCTTCTTGTGATGTGTAAAACCATTCCCACAACCTTTCAGGCAGCAAGCAGGTGGCAAGTTTCTGGACTTGTCAAAAAGTTAGAAAACTTTCTGGGCTGGCTGATGATCCTACAAATGAGTAGGGCCAGCCTTGTGGACAGACGCACAGCCTGGGCGGACACACACAGCCCATGCCCAGAAAGGCCTGCAGTGGATTTAATGGGCTGCTTTCACTCTCTTGAAACTCGTCATAATTTTTGAACCAGGGGCCCCACATTTTCATTTGTAGTGGGCCATGCAAATTATGGAGACGGTCCTGCAAAAGAGGAAGGAACAGGGAAATGACATAGCCTGTGGGGGTATGGTTAAAGGACAGGCAAGCATTGATAGAAGAAGAAATGGTGAGAATTTCAGGGACACAGACCAGGTAGAAATTAGAAAAATATCTATACGTGTGTGTTTGTGTTATAAGAATTGGTGCGAGGGCGCCTGGGTGGCTCAGTCGGTTAAGCACCTGCCTTCGGCTCAGGTCATGATCTCAGGGTCCTGGGATCGAGCCCCGCACCCACCGGGCTCGAGCCCTGCTCAGTGGGGAGTCTGCTTCTCCCTCTCCTTCTGCACCCCCTTGCTCGCTCTCTCTCTCAAATAAATAAAATCTTAAAAAAAAAAAGAATCCGTGGCGTGTGAGGTCATGTGGCGCAGGCTGTCTAATCAGATGGCTTTTTCTGGAAGGCTAGTGACTATATTTGGTAGGCTGAGCTTGGCCTAACGCAGGGGTTGGTCATCGATGACACGCAGGCTAAGTCCAGCCCACTCTTGTTTTGCAAGCCAAGTCTTACTGGAACACAGCCAAATGCCCTGGGTCAGGTGTTAGCTGTGGCTCCTCTCTCCCAGACAATGGCAGGGACTGGGACGAATGGCACCAGAGAACAGGATGGCCACAGAGCCCACGCTGTGTCCCCCCACCCCTTACAGAAGAGGTTTGTGACCCTATGGGGAGCCTCTGCAAGAGGGACCAGGAAGTGCTCTCCCAGCCTGGCGGCCACTTCCCCATCTGCACCCATCCATAAAAGGGGAGAATGGCTGTACCACACCCATTCTAGAGATGTGAAGTCTGAGGAGACTGTGAGAGATTCGTCCGTCTGCTCATGGCCACAGAGCAAGGAAGCGACATGGCCAGCCCACAGAGAGAGGCCTGCCTGGCTTGAAGGTACAGCGTGCTTGTTGGTTTTGGGTTTTTTGTTTTTTTTTTTTCTTTTGAACTGATACAGACAAGCACCTGTCACTTCCCCATTTCCCCAACATCCTTTTCCTCTCTTCAAAAAATAAATATGTACATGCTGCCTTTTGTCAGTCTTATTCCAGGAACTGACACTGTGGTTTTTTGAGTGAAGCAGAATTTTAAATGAAGTCAGCTTGTGTTCCAAAAAAAAAAAAAAAAAGATACTATCCATTTATCCTCTAAATACCAAGACAGTTTACACAATGTGCCACGCTCTGGGCTACTTGGATGTGATACTGAATAAATTGTCCAGGTATGATAAATAAATAAATTAGGTACTTAGTAAGATCAAGTACTTGTTTTCTAAATGGTAGCAGCTTACCCGCATCGGGTAACAAGCTGTCGTTTACAGAGTAATCCTGTGCCCAGGGCACTCTGCTGAGGCTGAGAACACAGCTGAGTCACAAGTGGGTCTCACCCTCAAGGGGAGATGAGGCTTGTCCGTGCACGGTCCACATAGAAAGCAGAGCTGGTAAAGGAGCCTGTTAGGTGACGCATTTGCTCATCCAAGAAGTATATACAAAGTTGAGGCCAATAACTAAGCGATTGCCCTTTTGCTTCCCTGGTGCATTGCTTCCCCTCACGCCGCCTGGCGGCTACCAGGATGTGATCAGTGCTGAGTTACTAGAAGCCACACCCTCTAATTAGAACATACAGGCTCATCATGCCAAGTATTTTATTTCCATTTGTCAACGGAGGAAAGGAGGCTCTGAGAGGTTCTTGTAACTTCTCCAGATCACACAGCTAGCAGGTCCCGGCCCCAGACAGGAAGGAGGCTTATCTCCCTGTCC
The DNA here is from genome assembly GCF_002201575.2 of Neomonachus schauinslandi. Lineage (NCBI taxonomy): Eukaryota > Metazoa > Chordata > Mammalia > Carnivora > Phocidae > Neomonachus > Neomonachus schauinslandi. The sequence continues at coordinate 150,711,073 of NC_058407.1, forward strand.
TATCCCAAATGGATGGTCCTCACTGGCTTCCCCTCCAAGTAGTGATTCGGGGACCCAGGCCCCTTCCGTCTTGACTCTACCCTCTCCAGCACACGGCACCCAAGGTGTCCATGCTCTTCTGCACCCAGACAGTGGATGAAGAAAAAGCATGGAGGAGCGTGAGCAGGAGATACCCACGGGTCCACCCTAGAGCTTGTGCTCATGATGTACGCATCTGTTTTATTGGCTAAAGCACAGCCATTTGGCAAGATGTCACTGCAAAGGATGCTGGGAAGCAGGTGCCAGGGGAAAAACCGGGAGTGGGTTTGATGACGAGCCTCCACCCCCTCTTGCTCGCTCTACTGCTCTGGTCTTGATTCCCTCACCTTCCAGTTATTTCTAGGCAAGCCCGAGTCCCTTGACCCCTCTGAAGTGCATGTGACCACATGGCTCTTTTCCGATAAAAGGGTCACCTTCCCTGATGCTGGGAATACATCTCCAAGAAGCCTTCCTCTGTTAATGTGGCTGCATATCTGACAGGGATATGGGGCACGGGGGAAGGCAAGGTTAGTAATTTAGTTGTCATTGGCTGACAGGTTAGTCTTAGAGTATGTTCCCTGCAATTCAAGGCTCGCAAGAGAGTCAGAGAGAGGCACTTAACACATGTCAGCTTTTTTTTTTTTTTCCCCCGGGCACAGCTGCCTCACGCTGACCCTGACACATTTGGGGAGCATGTCAGCATGATTCCATCAGCTTCCCACTCACCCCTGGCGTTCTTGTCTCTCCTTCCCGGCCCCAAGTAGTGGCCATCACAATCACTGGAGGAGCCCAGGAATCTGCATTTTTAATTGGATTAAACTACTTGAGTAGTTCCTCAACCTCGGCGCTTGACGTCTTGAATCAGATAAACCTCCCCTGTTGGGGGGGGGGGCTGTGCTGCACACACACGAGGATGTTCAACAGGACCCCTGGCCTCTACCCCCTCGATGAGCAACCCCCCTCTCCCCCAGTGGTGATAACCAAGAATGCCTTTAGGCATGGCTAAATGTTCCTTGCCCCTGGGTGGGAAGCTCTGGCTTAGAGTCCTGTGTCTGTGTCATAAACTGAATGCTCCCCAGGGACCCATGTTCCCTTCTCTGTTACCCACTCCCTACGCTTCGGGGCGAGGTCCTGTGGCTGGGTCTCCCTCTTAGTGGAAGTGGTAGTTCACTTCCTGGCAGAGACAGTGAAGAGTGGGTATGAATTCTTCACACTGACCCCTTTCTCCTCTGTGTGCTGTAAGAGGGGACTCTGGGTGAGATGGTGGCATTGACGTGGAAACCACTTAGGTCCTCAAGTCACCTCTTGGAGGATAGCCATTCAGGAGAGCTGCCAGAGCAGAGAAAGGAGCCCTTGTTGCGTCCGGCCGGCAACCTGAGGCGTATATGTTACCTCTGCAGAGCCTTGCGTGGCCCTGACTCACAGAGGTTCCAGTGCTGAGGCTCCCACGTGAGGTGCAGTCACCTCGCCTCCCCTTCCTTCTCTGCCATCTGATACAGGTTCGTGGTACATTTAGGGCAAAATGTGGGGTAGTAGCTCTGAAACCAGATTAGCCTCGGTTCAAATCCCAGCTCTGCCACCAGCTGTGTGATCTTGATCGTATTACTTGGCCTCGGTCCGTCTCAATCTTTTTCTCCTCTGTGAAATGAGGATAGAATGGTACCTGGCTCACAGTGTTTCGTGAGGGTGGAATGAAACACAATACAACAGAATAAACACACAAAAAACAGAGACACAGTTGACACGGTGCCTGGCATGTTGTAAGTGCTCAACAAAACGTTAGCCTTTATCAGTGTTGTATTTCTGGCGGGCTCAATGGACACATTGTTTCTTGGGTCAACATCTTGAGCAGAGTCCTGTTTCTTTCCAGTTGATCGGTTTCCCGTAGCTTTATTGACCAAAGAACGAGTTTCTGTTAATACTGAAAAGGAATGATGGCAAGCAGACAAGGACCGGGACCTCCAAACCAGTATGTCAGGGGAATAGTGTGGATCGGAGGTGACTGTTGCTGACATCATCACAGAGTCATGATTGAGTCTCACATGAGGCTATATGGGAAGACAGGACAGAGGAATGTCCATATTATTCATGTACTCATTTAATGCCTGACTGTCTGCTATGTGCCAGGACACCGGGATAAAAGCGAAAGCTGTCTTTGCCTATTTTCACATGCCTTAAATCTTGAGTCATCCGATGCTTTTAAGAAATGAAATAAACAAGCACCCGTACATTTCCTGCCCAGGGGGAGATTTCAGTCCTAGTTGGAAAGACAAGCAGATGATGGTGTCTGCCCAGGCAAACAGGAGGGCATCAAAAATCAGCAGGGACCCTGGCCGAAGTCCCCTAACATCCATGCTGCCTCCATCCCCTGCTGCCTCCATCCCATGCTGCCTCCATCCCCTGCTGCCTCCATCCCCTGCTGCCTCCATCCCATGCTACCTCCATCCCCTGCTGCCCCTGCCCCTCCCAAGTGCAGTGCATTGGGAACGCTTTGGTGACCTGGCCCGGGTGACAGCTTGCTCAACGTCGAGTTGTGCTTGTATTTTTTTTTTTAAATGGCAGTTTCAACAAATTCTACCCACTGATGCATTATTTAACCAAATGTCATTTCTCTGCCTTTCTCGTTTAAGTTTCATCTGTTAGGTTTACACATTGGTACACCCATGAAATTAACATTACGCGTGTTTCCTTTTGGAGCTGACTGAATTTAATTTAAATTGTTGTCACTGTCAGTGGCCTTCTGAAGCCGAGGTAGTGCCGGTCCTGTCTCGTCCCAAGGCTCATCTTAACCGCATCCTGTCACAAAAGTGACGACTGCCTTTTCCCCTGGAGTTCTCTGGTCCAATGTCTGGTGCATGTTTAAGATGAGCTTTGTCTGCCAGTTCATTTAAAAGGGTTCTTATTGAGGAAAGGGTATTCTCAGAAGCCCCCTAACTTGGATGAAGCTTCCAAGCCATGGTCGAGAAATCGGGGTCTCATTGGTCTTCCAGGCTAATCAAGGAGCAGTGGAAGGTTCACGGGGATAAGAACTCCAAACGAGCAGGTTAGGGGACTTGATTCATACAGGTTCCGTGGCAGATGGTGGTTATCCCCACCACGAAGCTGGATGGTGAAAGGCAAGACACAGCCTTCATTCATTCCATGTTCATTTAGAGACTCCGTGGGAGAGGTACTGTGTCCATCTGGTCCAGCCCCGGACACCCCAGTGCGTTGCCCAGCAGCAGATATTTGGTAATTATTTCTCGAATAAGTGGTGTGTCTATCCAGTTAAGTGCTGTTGGCCCCAGGGGGTAGTGCTATCCCAGACATTCACAATTATTTATTGAATGAATGAATGAATTCATGCTGTCCCATGCCCAGGAGGCTTAATTTTTTTTTTTTTTCCCTACAGTGATTGTAGGGTGTGTTCTTGCAGAGTCCCAATCAAGAGTACTGTTAGCTGTAGGCTCATGGCTCCTAGTCACTCTCAGGAAGGACCGTGACGAACGGAGCGGGCATCCTCAGTGTACCAGGGGGCAAACTGAAATGAGCTAGGGGCGCACACTTGGCCTGGGCTTGGACGGCGGCGTGGGGCGGAGTCATTGTATGATAACAATTTTCATGTATTGGAGAGGTTGGTCCACAGCAGAAGCAGTGGTGCTGCTTTCAAAGGCAGCATGAGGAGCTATATTTGAAACCTCCTAGTGGGCATATTTTGGGAAAAAACAGCTCGTGACTGTGCAGCCCACAAGTGTGGCTGGCTGCTTTGTAAAGCACTGAGGTTCCTGTCTTTAGAGGTATTCAAGAAACAACTGAATGGCCCTTAATTACGTATTCCATTTCAAAAATACGGAAAAGGAAAGTTAAAAAAAAAAAAAAAACAGCAGAGCTCCTCCTCCCTCTTTTTCATTCTTTAAAGTCAGGTGTTTACCTCTGGAGACCTTGACCCACGGCCTTTTGCCTGGAATGACACCCTCTTTACCTGGCTCCCTCTTCCTCATGTTTCAGATCTTGGCTTCACTGTTGCCTCTTCAGAAAAGTGTAAAGACCTAGTCTGCATTAGGTCCCCTGGCCCCATCTTCCGCCTCCTAAGCATTAAACCTATCCTTCATTACATTAAACACCTTTTGTAAAAGATATTTGTCTGTCTTTTCCACTCCTCCCCCCGCTAGACAGTAAGCTCCTTGAAGGCAAATTCAATATTTGTTTTGTTCTTTCCTGCATCCCTAGCGCCTGGCAGGGTAACTGATCATAGTAGATGCTCAGAGAATATTTGTGAAGGAAGAGAAGGAAAGAAGGAGTATCTGTTCTTTGACACAGAAGAGGTGTCAGGGGTATATTGTTAAAAATAGAATGCAGAGACGCCTGGGTGGCTCAGTCATTAAGCGTCTGCCTTCAGCTCAGGTCATGATCCCAGGGTCCTGGGATTGAGTTCCGCGTCGGGCTCCCTGCTCAGCAGGGAGTCTGCTTCTTCCTCTGCCCACCGCTCCCCCAGCTTGTGTGTGTGTGCTCTCTCTCTCTCAAATAAATAAGATCTTTAAAAAAAGTAAAAAATAAAAATACAATGCATATGACAAAGCAGAATGTATATGATTATATATAATGTGTGTGCATAAAAATAGTTAGAAAATCTTCACCAAAATGTTAACAGTGGTGATATGTGGATGCTCTAAGGTATGAAGGTACCCCCCCGCTTTCTTCATACTGCTTTGCATGATGGAATTTTCTACAATGAATATGTATTATCTACATAGAGAAATCCAAGAAACACCCGGAGCAGGCAAAGGAGTGAAGCCAGGCAGGGTTAAAAACGAACTCCTTCCTTGAACCCTAGGAGCTGGGACTCCCAAGTGCCTGATCCCCAGTGTGGACATGGCAGCCCCACACCCAGGTCTTACTCACCCTTGAAGGGAAATGGGTCTGTCGAGATCCCAAATGCACTTGAGAGGCTCCCTCTTCCCCATTGCCATGAGCCCTCTGGTATGTGTTTCGATAGCTAGGTTTTCGTTTAGCAGGAATAGACTCAGCGTGTCTCAGATGCTCCTGGCATCGCCACCAGGCATTTGGCTAGCCCTAGACACAATTCTGCCCTAGGAGCAAAGCCTCATGTTGCGCTGGATTGACCATTGCTGCTGTTACTATTGAAATGAACTGGAGAGCCCATTAGCGGTGGGGGGTTGGTTGGGCAAGAGGACTGCTGTGCTTCTAGATCTATCCTCTTCCTCAGGAGGCAGGGTGGTGAGAGTATTCTGCAAACGGGTTGCCTGGATTCAAATCCCAGTCCATTCCCTCCTAGCTGTTTGGCCCCCGGGCAATTTACCCGCTCCCTCTGTGCCTCGGTTTCCCAATCTGTAAAATGGGATGGGAGAGTCACTTACTGAGTCAGTTCGCTGCGAGGACTGAATGAAGTGGTGCATGGAACCCTGCACGAATGCGAGCCTGTGTAATTACTCCTGTCTGTGCCCTGTGACGTGACAGCATTAATGTGACAAATGGGCAACAATTTGGGGGAAATGTCCCTTTTTAAAGAGAAGGCACCTGCAGAACATATTTATGGTTTATGATCAGGAGGCAGCATTAATGGCCCATAATGTGATTACTGTGAGGATTTTTATTAGGAAAATTCCAACCAGTTCATCATTAATTAATGTACTGTTACTTAAGAGTGTTACTCTTCTAGTCCTTGGTGAGTTGGAAAAAATAAACCTGTTGTCAAAACCCTTACCCAGAGAAGTAAATAAGACTCGTTCCCTCTTCCGGTGGCTCCGTTTGTAATAAAAATAGATGAGTCGCGTTTTTCCACGGTAATGTTTATTGAACCTGTGAGTACCTTCAGCAGAGGAGAAAGGATAGAGATGAAAATGTCAGGCGACAGGCAGGCTCTTAGGAGAACTTGCGGACGGCGACCCCGGGGTCCAAAAGGTGGGGCGCGTGGATGAAGCAGCGTTCTCAACACCCCGAACTGCAGAGAGCAGCAGTGCGGGGTGCTCCTTGTCCCCGCCGCCCCTCCCGCCCTCCGCTCTGTACCTGCAGCCATGCCCCTCGCACCATCTCGCCTGCCATCCACCCCCTAACCGTCCCTAACCAAGCCTGTTCTGATGGCTCGTCACTCTCTCCCATTGCAGTCCTTCCAATGGTGCCCAGGACCCTGTGCGATGCCCCTGCTGTCTCTCCTTCCCGATCTCAGCTTGGCATCTGTGGGGCAGCCAGCCTGGCCCTCCTCCCTCTTGTGTCATTGACGACACTGTCTTTCCTTATGGGCCTTTGCATATGCTGTCCCCTCCACACAGGGACACCCGCCCGTCCCCGCCTGCCCAGTCAACTCCTTACTCAGCCTGGAGCTCTTCGATCTTAGCCCAAAAAACGGATCCCTTGATCTCTTTGAGTAGCATATTAATCAGCTCTGGAGGCCTTCACCACCGGAAATTCGTTTACTCACGGTTCTGGAGGCTAGAAGTCCAAGATGAGAGCGCCGGTGGCCGGGTGCTGGTGAGAGTCCTCTTCCCGATGACACTTCCTCACGTGGCAGAGGGAAATCAGGCTCTCTGCTGTCTCTTCTTACAAGGGCACACATCCCATCTGACCGGGGTTCTGCCTCTATCACCCCATGTAACTTTCCTCCCCCCCTTAAGGGCCCCTCTCCAAGATGGTCACATGAGGGTTAGGGCTTCAGTATATGAATTCAGGTGGGGGACACGGTTCGGTTCATAGCAAGCTGGTGTCTTAGGAAAAGGGGAGGGCACCCCAGCAGAGTTAGGAACAGAAGCAGGGGTTTGATGGCATTAAACTCGGTTGCAGCTTCATGGAAAGAGTGGCGGGGCGAGGGCGGTGGGAAAAGGAGAGGAGAACTAGAATTTAGTCACTCACGTGTCATTGTTTAAGGTGACAGTAATATGGCCACCACTGAGTTTTCTTCATATCATGGAAGTGGTCTGGGGAATACGTATGTGTTAGTTGTCTGTCTTCTCTTCAGGGGAGTCTGCCCCTCATAAGTCAAGGCTCTCTGTGGCACACGCGTTCCTCTGTTACCCAGTCCCAGGACAGTGTGTCACAGGTGCTGAGTATCAAGCCACCCCATGGAGAACGCTGTATTTTTTCTATGCTCATGAAGTCTATGGATCAGGAATTTAAGAAGAGCACATAGAAGACAGGGGGCAGGGGCCTCTGGGGGGCACAGTCGGTTAAGCGTCAGACTCTTGGCGGAGAATCTCCTGCCTCCCAGTGTGACAAGTGGTTCTCAAGCCACAATCATACTGATCCTCTAGGGGGCGCTGGGAAAGGCCAAGGGGAAGGGGCAGTTGGTGGGACGATGTTGAATGTCCTGTAATCCGTGGGACAATCCTACCCAACAGAGAATCGTCTCTCCTGAAATACCAGTAATCCTTGTTGAGAAACACTATGCTTAAGAAGGGGAAAAAATAGGTGAAATACTCATCTGTACTGAAACCATCTGAAAGGTTGCTCAAGTACAATAAGAAGCCATAGTTTCTTTGCATGGGGGCTGTCTTAGTCCTTTGTGCTATAACAAAGGCCCGCAGACGTGGTGGCTTATAAAGAAAAGAAATTTATTTTTTATACTCCTGGAGGCTGAGAAGTCTAAGATCGAGGTGCCCGCAGATCCGGCGTCTTCCTAGTTCATACACAGCCGTTTTTCCCTTCTTGGGAGAAGGGCAAGGGAGCTCCCCGGGGCCTCTGTTATTCGGGCACTAATCCTATTCATGAAGACTGTGCCCTAATGACTTCATCATCTCCCAAAGCCCCCCCACCCCCAATACCATCACCTTGGGCATTAATTTTTCAACATACGCATTTGGGGGTGGGGAACACAGTTCTAGCGTAGTAGAGGTTAAAAGCCCTCCTTTTAGAGGCTGACGAAGGGAGATTTGAATCTCGGTTTCCCAGTGTACTGGCAGCCAGGTCAGGTCACCGCTCTCAAAGATCTGCTGTAAGAAATAAATGAAATACTGTCTGTTTAGAAATACTGAGTAGTAGCTGTTACCATCAGGGCTCTTTCCTCCTGACTCATGGGAAAGGTAACATCAGCCGGATGGACAAGAGCTTGCGGGACAAAGCGTCGCATTTTCACAGCCGATGTGTAACAGGCAAAGTGACTGGGACCCAGTGAATTGCGGCGAAATGTACCATACGCCATCAATATCTATCCCACCAGTTTCCATTTATTGAGCAGTACATCATTAGAATATCCCAGGGCTCTCGACAATAAAATCAATAAGACGGTTCAGCCGTGGGCTGTGGTTTAATAACTCCAGACTTGAATGGAGGGGAAAAAAATCAGTGAGCAGGAACATTTCCTGAGTGCTTGGTCAGGGGTGGAGGGAGACATTTTCTCAGAGTGGGAGAAAAATAACAGTGAGCTGGCCTTCGGTCTCTAGCAGGAGGCCCTGGGGATTTAAGGTGGCATCCGGAGATGGGGCTGGGTAGAACTACACCTGGAGAGACATGGTTTTTGAAAAGAAAAGAAGGTATCCAAAATGTGGTTCTCAACCCTGACTGCGCATCGGGTCCCCTGGGGAGTTAAAAAAAAAAAATGGCCAGTACTGTCACCCCCCAGTGTCACTAAATTAGAATTTTTGGGGGTGGAGCCAAGGCATGGGTTGGGTTGGGTTTGTTTTTTTTTAAGATGCTCAGGTGATTCTAATGTGTGGCCCAGGGTTAAGAATCACCAGCCTAGGCTAGTGATCTTGAAACATTAGCTTGCATCCGGAGGGCTTGTTAAATGATAGGCAGATTGCTAGTCCCCAACCCCAGAGTTGTAGAGTCGGAAGGGGTGAGGGGACTGACATTTTCATTCCCAACAAGCTCTCAGGTATTGCTGATGCTGCTGATCAAAGACCAGATTTTGAGAACTTCTGTTCTAGAGCAGTATTGCTCGGTGGAGAGTGAGTTTGTCCCCTTCTCCCAGGGGACATCTGTCAGTGAACAGAGAATTTGGGGGAAGGTGCTGCTGGTATCTAGTGGGTAGACAGCAGGCATGCGAGTAAACATCCTACAGTGCACAGGATGGCCCTCACCTCCCACAACAAATGATCTGGCCCCAAATATCAATTATGCCAAGGTTGAGAAACCCCTTTGGGTCCATTGGGAGCCCCAGTGGCCTTAGGGAAGCCGGGGTCCTTGCCAGGCAAAATCTGGACATGGAGCACAGTATTTGAAATCAGAGCCACTTGAACCCCAATCTCCTGTCCACCTTCTGGCTCTGTGACCTTGGACAACTTCCTTATCCTCTCTGATCCCAGGACAGTTATCCATGAATGGGGATAATTTCCATGTGCAGCATTTCTGTGAGAGGTCAAAGCCTATGAAAGAACCTCATGAATGTTAAGTGCTCCACAAATTGGAGTGAAAATCAGAAGGCTAGTGTTTCTCAGCGGACCCGTGGCTCATTCTCCCTAGCAGGAAGAGGGTCCCTCAGAGAGCCTACCCTAGAAACCTCCTGGTTCCCTGAAGCCGGGAACCCAACCTTGTAGGAAGGACCTGTGAGTCCTTCCATGACGTATGGGGCTGCTTGGGCATCAGTCTGTACCTGGCTTTTGCCTTCCCTCGTTTTGTTCAACAAACTCGGCACGTCCCAGGCGGGAAGCAAGCTTGTGTAGTCTAATTAACATTCCCCAAGCTTCCTTCACACCTCTTCCATCTCCATGATTTTGCCATATCCACGTTCCACCTGCCCTATTATTCTCGTAACGTTTTCATTGCAAGAGACTCACTTTCATTTTTACTTAAGTCAATTTTATTTTCAGAGCCGTTTTGCATCACTGCCGTAAGTGGAAATCTCACTGTCATTCGCCATAAAGAGGCAGCAGCCACACAGGTGAGTCCAGCGGTAGGCAGCGCTAGCTGGTTACTCCCACTGCCTGCCAAAGATGCCAGCCCTGTGGGCCTGTCCCTCCTTGTTGGCAAAGGAAGTTTAGGAAGTGAGTGCTGCCCAGGACATGGTTGCGCTGACCTGACGCTTCCTTGGTGGGCTCATCAGAGGGCTGGGTGAGAACTGGAAAGGGAATCATTGTCCCACCCTGACACTCAGGGCCATTCGACATCCTGTCCCTTGGGGAACTCTGACGTCATGTGTAGGGACCCCATCTGTGAAGTCTTCCGGCTTCAGTCGCAGACACCACTGTAATAATTACAGGTTTCAGTTCAAGGTGGGGAGGGCTCCAGAGTCACCCCCCGTGGGCTCGACAGCTGGTTCTTGCTCTGACGGGCTCCATGACCTTATTTGCCTGGGTTATAGCTTTTAGTCCTTGGCCCCCTCTTTGGCAGATGGAGAAACTGAGGCACAGAGTGGCCAGTTGCCCTGTGAGGAAATGGTGCATTCAGGCTGAGTCCCTACATGGGATGGCTGAGTGAGGTGAGGGACGGGTTCCTCAAAAATAGAGGGAAGGAGAGAGTGTTAGCATATGATCCAGTAATTCCACCTCTGGGGATATACCCAAAAGAATGGAAGCAGGTCTCAAAGAGATACGTAAACACCCATGTCCATAGCAGCATTATTCACAGGAACTGAATGGTGGGCACACACCCACCTTTCCACCAGCAGATAAGTGGAAAAAGGAAAACATGGTCTGTCCTTACAATGGAGTAACTCAACCTCAGAATGAAACGGAACACACATTCCTCCATGTACGAACCCTAAAAACACGATGCTGAATGGAAGAAACCAGTCACAGAAGAACCACTCTTCGCCGATTCCACGTATATGAAATCTCTAGAGCGGTCACATTCATAGAGGCCGAAGGAACGGTGGTTGCCCGGGGCTTGGGGGCGGGGGGGAGAGGGAATGGGAGTTGGGGTTTAATGAGAAGGATTCCAGTTGTGCAAGATGGAAAGTTCTGGCGATGGGTCATGGTGACGCACAACAGTGTGGACGGGCTTACCACCACGGAACTGTGCCCTTAAGGACAGTGAAGGTGGTAAATGTTACATGCGTTTGGGCACAATTTTACACAGCAGTGCGGGATGCTTGGAGGGCCTGCGGGAGACTCGGAGAAGGGAGAGGGGAGGGTCAAGGATGGCTTTGCCGGGAAAGGGTCCTGAGCCCCGAAGGCTGCTAGCCTTGGCCGGCTTTCTCCTTGCAACTGTGTTCTTTCCCGACTCATGGTCCCCGCTGCATGCTCTCTCCCCTCACTCCTCCTTCGGTCAGACTGGTGGGTGGCACTGAATCAGCAGCTCCCGGGCTGGAGGGCAGCTGGGCATTCTCCCAGCTCCTCGGCAAGGGTCGCCACGCTGCCCTAAAGCCTTGAGGAAGGGTAGGGACCCAGCCCTCCGCCGGTTCACTGGATGAGTGGAGACAGGCATGCACAGCCGCTCAGACCTGCGTCTTCCATGTGGGCCTCCCCGGCCCCAAACCTGGACGAAGCTGTCAGGCTTGATCCATCAGTCAGAAACCATTCGTTCACCAAGGCCTCCCGCCTGAGCTCCGCTCTGGGCCAGGCCAGGGCAGAGGGGTGGTGTTGATGTCCCAGAAAAACATGAAACTTGCCCTTGGCCCGTGGGGAATTGACAGCTATCAAACACCCAGCTGATGTGGTGTCTGTATGCAGCTGAGAGGGATGAGGGAGGAGAATCCTGCATGTGACTGCGTGGATGGACCTCGAGGGCGTTATGCTAAGTGGGATAAGCCAGGCAGAGAAAGACAAATACTGCCTGATCTCACTCGGATGTGGAATCGAAAGAAAGGAAGAAAGGGAGGGAGGGAGGGAGGGAGGGAAGAAGGAAAGAGCCAAACTCATAGAAACAGGGTAGAAAAGTGGCTGCCGGGGTCTAGGGGATGGGAGAAATAGGGAGCAGTGGGTAAAAGGGTGCAGACTACCAGTTACGAGATGAATAAGTTCTGAGGGGCTAATGTACAACATGGTGGCTGTAGTTGATAACACCATATTGTATGATTGAAATTTGCTGAGAGTAGACCTTAAATATTCACACACACAGAAGATAAATATGTGAGGTGATGGATGTGTTAATTAACTAGATGGATGGGGGGATCCTTGTGCGGTGTATTTCAAATCTCTACAATGTACACTTAAAGTATCTCAAAATTTTATATGTCAGTTGTACCTTAAGCTGAAGAGAAATAAGGGGAGGAGAGGAAAGGAAAGAAGAGAAAGGAAAGAGAAAGAAAGGGAGAGAGGGAGGGTGGGAAGTCGGGGAAGCCAACCTGACTCTCAGAGGACAGCTTTCCATGCAGTGGTGCTAACTCTCTAAGGTTAGACTCCCAGACTGTGGAGACATCATCTCCCTCATCTGGTAGAGTAACACATGGGTTTTGGAGCCCAGCAGACCTGAGTGTTTGTCTTTGGGCTGTTCACTCTCCGGAGAACGTGACTTCTCATCACTCCCTCAGTATCCCCTTGGCCTCAGCTGGGGATTACAATCTTGGTACCTGCTTTCTTAGGCCTTGGGAAAATTAAATAATGAAACCATGAGAATGGATAGTGCTTAGGACATAGTAAGTGTTCAGTTTACATAGACATTATTATCGTGCTATAAGGATCAGCGGGATCAAGGAAGGGAAATGACTCGCCCGGGGTCCCCTGGCTGGATCACAGCAGAAGCAGGATTTGAACCCAGACTTGTCGCTTTTTGGACACTTGCCACGACACTGTGCCACCTTTCTAAGCCCACTGAGAGCAGGATTTCTTTCTGGGCACTGGGCATCTCCCAAGTTGTTTTTTTTTTTTTTAACATTTTATTTGTGTGTGTGTGTGTGTGAGAGAGAGAGAGAGAGAGAGAGAGAGAGTGAGAATGAGCAGGGGGCAGTGGCAGAGGGAGAGGGAGAAGCAGGGTCAAGACACGGGGCTCAATCCCAGGACCCTGAGATCATGACCTGAGCCAAAGGCAGACACTTAACTGGCTGAGCCGCCCAGGCACCCTCCTTCCCAAGTTCTCATCACCAAACTTCTGCATAGAAATTTCCCAGGGGGAAAAAGGCACCTCCACCTAAATCTGACAAGGAACCTAGAACATGTCAAGGTTTTTCCTCCCAGTGACAGGAATCCCACTTCCATGCAATGTGCCTGCCTCCAGTGCGAGGCCGCGTCCCATCCACAATCCACAGTCATGAATCACTGCACAACCCAGCAGGGTCAGGGATGGATTGCTCATCCCTCTTTAGGGTTTTTTTGGTACATTTTTTATCCTATTTTGGTAAGAACACTTAACATGAGATCTACCCTCTCCACATCTTGTGCACATCTTGAAGCGCACAATACTGTTGACTAAAGGTATGGTGTTGTACGGCGGGTCTCTAGAGCTTACTCGTCTTGCTTGCCTGAAACTTCATGGCCGTTGTTAGTAATCCCCCTGACCCGCAGCCTCTGGCGGCCCCCATCCCACTCGTTGAGACCTTGCAGGTGACTACTTTGGATACCTCCTACGAGGGGAATCGTGCAGTATTTCACTTCCCATGAGGGGCTTACTTCACCTAGCATCATGTCCTCAGCATTCATCTGGTGGGAACGCAAGATGGTGTGGTCACTCTGGAAAACAGAATGGAGGCTCCTCAAAAAATTAGAAATAGAACAACCGTATGATCATCCCCACTTGATAGAGGAGGAACCAACGGTCAGAGAGGAACCGTGTCCTCCTGAAGTCCCCACCAGGAAGAGGCAGAGCTGGATGCCAGGCTGACCGTAGCCCACGGCTTCCCAGGCAGTAGGAAGCTGATTTCGCTCCAGCCTGGAGCCTACCGACTTACACCCCGTGTGCACACAACCCTGTCTCCACTTCTCTCCCTTCCCAGCCCAACCAACCCTCTTAGTTGGAAGCAAGTCAGAAAGCCGATCCCCTCGCCGCAGGCAGAAGAGGCCCTTTTGGAGTGTAAATAGAATTGAGGGCTTCGTTGGTGGAATAATTATTCTGGCCAAGTGACTTCTTTGAATTCGGTTTTTGTTGATTGGTTGGTTTGGGTTTGGGGCTATTTTTTGAGCAGTGTCATAGATTTTTTTGTGTTTATGTTTATTTTTTAATCGAGAGATGATTCACAACATATTAATTTCAGGTGTACGGTGTAACGATTTGATAGTTGTATACAGGGCAAAAGGATCATTGCCACAATTAGTAACATTTGTTACTAATTTGTTACTAATTTGTTACATAGGCACGGGCTATGGAGGAGAACTCCATTGGTGGATGTTTACTTGCAAACAGTGTGTGCACAGCCTTGGGAGCCTGAGCGGTCTTGGGGTTGAACCTGGAGCTGGGCCCATTAGCTAAACCAAGCTTGGTGCTGATCACTGGAGGAGCAGCCTCATCAAGATAATGACACAAACACCAACGACGACGAGCACACTGTTGTTCATCGAGCGTTTACTGCATGCCAGGCACTGTGCTCGGTACTAGACACGAAAGTGCACGTGACGCAGAGGCTGTGATTATAACATACCCATTTTACAGACGGGAAAACTGAGGCTTGGACCAAGCGCTTGCATAACTTGTCCAAGGTCTGCCCAACCAGAGGCAATGCTCTTAAGGCCCTCCACCTTGTTTTCTCCTCCCAGATGGTCTTCCTGCAAGGTCTTTACCAACAGCACGACATCTGTACAACACAGTGACCCTGGCAAGGTAGCTTCATCTTCACCCTCTCTTTGGAGCCCGAGGGTTCCATGGTCCTTACCTGACCCAAGACCGTAATGAGAAATACAGAGTTTGTGCAACAGGCTGGACATGGCCCAGGTAGTAACTGGTGGAGCTGTCCGGGATTCACTCTGCTTGGCCTTGGCACCTGCATCCCAAAAATATACTTGATATTCTCCCCCACAAACCTGGCTTTTTAACATTGGTCTGAAGTCCGCTTCTCCCGCTATTCCTAATCACTCTGATTCTTCCACTTATTTTCTGTTTTGTGCCCCTGGCATCTGATTACATGGTGAAATTTATAGTTGTTTTTTTTTAGGAGCTGGGCAGTATTTGGGCTTCCGTCTGTGAAGGCCCACGTAGCTCTGACCGCATGTCACTGTTAGCTGTGCTGCAGCTGAAAGTTGACTGACGTGCTTCTTCTAGGAGCAGATTTCCCTCTTTTTTGTCATGGCGACAGTTTATCGAGCATCACGGCAGTGACGGGGCTCTGGCATCACAGACGCGCTTCGTTCCCAGGACAGCCACCTCCTGTGGGACTTCTCTGAGCTTCAGCTTCTTTAATCATATAATAGGACAGTAGCTCTTCTCTTAGGGGTTTGGCTAGAAGTGAAAAAGATCATATACAGACATTGCTGAGCGCGTAACAACACTCGAGAAACAGTTGGTATTAGAATTATCAATAAGCATCACCTTTGTTCTGTTTCATTAGTAATCCGTTTTACCAAATGCAGATCATGCAGAAAAGTATAAGAAAGGAAAACTGTCCTGTCGCCATATGAACCTCTGTTAATATTTGGAAGCATGTCTTATAAATTGTTAGGGATTACATATTAGGAGTTCTCTTTTGCTGAATATATTATAGGCAGTGTTCTGTATCAATACGTATTAATAAAACCTTTTAGGGTGGGGGCGCCTGGGTGGCTCAGTTGGTTAAGCGACTGCCTTCGGCTCAGGTCATGATCCTGGAGTCCCAGGATCGAGTCCCGCATCGGGCTCCCTGCTCGGCAGGGAGTCTGCTTCTCCCTCTGACCCTCTTCCCTCTCATGCTCTCTGTCTCTCATTCTCTCTGTCTCAAATAAATAAATAAAATCTTTAAAAAAAAAAAAAAAACCTTTTAGGGTGATTCCTATTTTGGACCATTATAAACAGTGTTGAGGTTGAGGCCTCAGGACCTTTGCACTTGCTATACCAGCTGCCCAGAATCCTCCTCATTCCTGATAATGACCTGGCTCCTTCCCTCATTTTATTCAGAGCTTGTTCACATATCCCCACATCAGTGTTCCTTGGCCACCATAGTCAAATAAATCCCTTCCCTTAATATGCCTTTGTTCCCTTTTTCATAGCCTTTATCACTATATGCAACTGTATTTTCTATTTGCTTACTTATTTTATTGGCTCTATACCCACTAGACTAAGCAGCATTCAGGGAAGGATTCTGTCGCGTCCACTAATATAACAAGAACTGTGCCTGGCACTCAAGACACCAAATGAACGAATAAATGAGCCAAAGAGCATGCTGTACGTAGAGACTTGAGGTGCTTTCTTCTCCTCCCCTTAGGACAGATTCTTGAGGGTGGAGTTCCTAGGTCAAGGGCCATGCATGTTTAAAATTGTAATTCTTGCTGCCACATCTCTGCTGGCAAAGTTGTGGCCCTTTCCACCCCCGCCAGCAGCATTGGAGAGAATATTCGCCCCGTTCCTGCTTGTGCTGGCGATCTCGCCGCGGTCTGCTGAAGACCCACTCCTGGTAGAGGAGCCTTTTCCAGATCACAGCCTCAGCAGTGGCGGCCGGGGTGTGGAGGGCCCCCCACCCCGGCAAGGGGCGTCCTCGCCCTGTATGTGGTGTGGCTTCTTGTCAGTCGCCAGCTCCCCACCCCCGTGTCAGAGCAGCTTGCCGGAAAGGTCGTTACAGGAGCCAGGGCGTGTGCAACACAAATAGGAAGGTGGTTGTTGGCAGCAGGCAAAGGGCATCGTGTGAACCTCAGCCCTTTTGAATGGCACCCGTCCCCTGCCGCCATGCGGGAACAAAACTCTCTCATTCCCTCTCTTGTTGTACAGTGAAATGCATCGAGGTCCTACTGTGTGCCAGAATGGGGAGCGGTTAGGCTGTGTTTCTGGAGCCAGCTTGAGCACGTCCTGCCACTTTGGGGGGCGGGGGCTCTGGGCCAGCTCCATCACTGGGTGCACAAGAGGGCAGAGTCGCTAGGTGAGGGGGCAGCAGATGTGTGAAGGACCGAGGATGGCAGGAAAGGCCTGGAGGCATTTTTGCCTTCTGAGCTTCCGGGGGTTTTGTTTGCCTTTGCTTTTAAGGATGGCTGCCGTGGTTTGAGGTTGAGTGGATCTGGCTTTTCCATGGTGGCTCCCCTCTTCCCTCTGTCTCTTGCTGCCTCTGTATATTTATCTGATCCCATGCATTTGTCTCTATTTATACCTGTGTGTGTCTCTGTCTTTCTCATTGTTTCTGTGTAGGTCTCTCTCTGTGATTCTCTCTCTGTAGGTGGGAGTAAGGGGGAGGTCCTGCTGCCTGCAGGTCTCCTTCTGTTTTTCTCTCAGTGTGAGCAAGGCCTGTCTGTCTGCATTCCCATTCCCTCTCTGTGTCTGTCTCTGTTTCTATTTCTGTCTGTCCCTCTCTGCCCCTCACCCTCATCTGCCCTTCTGTGTGAGTCTCCTTTCTTCAGGTATTTTGGTTCTTTCCCACCCACCCCTCTCAAAATAGCTGTACTCCAGGAGAACTCTGGGTTTTTGTTCTCTCTTCTCTTTGCTACTCCCCAGACCAGCTGTCTGACCCAGGGACGGCTTGCAGTCTGGAGGCTCAGTTGCCGGAATGACAGTGCCTGATATCCTGGTGCTCAGCTCCTTTTCTTCAGAAGGAAAGCATCCACATCTGTGTCTGTCTGTGAATATGCTCTTCATTCTAAAACCCTAAAGAAAGTTACAAAGGGAGCGCCTGGGTGGCTCAGTCGGTTAAGTGTCTGCCTTCAGCTCAGGTCCTAGGATCGAGCCCCACGTGGGGCTCCCTGCTCAGCGGGGAGTCTGCTTCTCCCTCTCCCGGTGCCCCTCCCCACCCTGCTGCTCATGCTCTCTCTCTCTCTCAAATAAATAAAATCTTTTTTTTTTTTTTTTTTTTTTAAGAAAGTTACAGAAGGCTCTGTTCCACCTCAGGGCACAAGTCTCTCTAAAGACCAACCTACAGTCTTCACACCAACCTCCCCGTCTCCCTGCTCTCTGATTCCTTGGAGGGCAGGTGGAAGTAGCTGGAATGGATCTGGGCTTCCACTCCTTGCTTCTGTCCTCACTCACTGTGTGACCCTGGGGAAACACGTGGACCTCTCTGAGCCTCGGAGCCTGACAGCGCATCCCTCCCACAGCCAAATAACACCTCCACACCCGCCATCTGGCACAGTGCTGGTGCGAGCAGGCCTTCAAGTGACATTAGCTTCTCTGGACCAGAGCAGCCAGAATGCATTCCTTCCTTCCTTCATACATTCATTCATTCAACAGCCTGGCAAGAGACACCCACCCATAGCTGGAAAGCACGGGCTGATCCCAAAGGCACCATAAGCCTCAGTCACTAAGAACTCCAGATCATTGTTACCCAGAGACCTTGGGCAGGGATGAGCAGTATGATCTGAGGGACAGCAGGAGCCCATACAGAGTGAACTTCCTATAAGATACAGTGTCGTGGGCCACGTTTAGGCCTTTGAAAAATCACCCAGTGAAGTCCAGGTGCAAAAAAAGTGGCACTAAGTACCTGTTGTTTTTAAACGTTCCTCCCTTTGTTTGATAAAGAGTCTCCAAGGGAGGCCAAGAGAGGCCGAAGCCAGTATGGTGACGATCAGTACACTGCCTTTGGGCTGCAGACATGGGAAGGAGAATATAAGCTTTTCTTAGACCTATTATCTTTTTACTTTAGATTCTCACATTCCATAGTCCATTCGTAATCCACTTGTGAAAACAGGCTTACATCCTACATGTCTTCATACTCCAGGCTTTGTCCAGGGTTGGCATGTGGGAGGTTTTAAGGATGCTAGGTGGGTGAGTGGGTCGGTAGGTGGGTGGGTGGATGGCAGTATGGATGGATAGAGAGTTGCATGAGTGTTTAAAGGGACATGATTCCCCTGGGCGTGCCCTTCTCATATAATCACCGAGAAAGCCCAGTGTATTTGTGATTGGTTTGAAGAGAAGAGGAGAGGGTGGTTAGGATAACCCTCTCTGGTGGCTGCCCAGTCTGTCTTCAATCAGAGCCAAGATGATAATTATCGCCAGGATTGCAGCTCCTGATTGAACAGCCAAGGAGCCTAAGATGCTGGGATCCATCGTGAGCACTTGAAGAGATGGGCTCAAGAGCTTTGGGCTAAACTTTCTGAGATCTCCTCTGTCCCTGCAGGCAGATTGCTCACTCCTTCCCCACCCTCCCAGGGCAACTGAACACACTTCTGTTCTAAAACAATTGACCATTGTCTTCTGTTTTCCCCATTTGGCTGAGAGCTCCTCAAAGGCAAGGATTTTTTTCCCCCAAATTTTATTTTTCTAGTACCTAGCACAGTACTTGGCATGTAGTATAGGCTAAGTTAATATTGCATAGATCGATGAGTTGATAGATGGTTGGAAGAGTGGGGGCATGGATGATTTGCTTTGAGGATGATGGGTAAGCAGATGGGTGGATGGTTTTAAAGGTGATGAGTGGATGGATGGATGGATGAATGGATGGTTGGTTTTCTGGATGATAAGCTTTTGAATGCTGTGCTGGATGGGTAGCTGAATGGTTTGCTGGATGGGTGGTTGGATTTGGATGGATGGGTGGTTGGATTCCAACGGAGAGGTGGTTGGATTTGGATGGACGGATGGATGAGAAGATGTGATCTTATTGGCCACCTAGAGTCAGCCTCCCACATGATACAGGGATCCTCCCTGTGATGCCTATGATAGCCCTCGAATGCGTGCCTACCTACCTACCAGCTAATTTAAGCAGAATTATTATCAAGTTTTCCAAAGTCTAGGTATGATAACGTAGTATATATTAGTGTTTAAGGGCATTGACTCTGGAAACAGACCTGGGTTTGAATCGCAGCTGAACCAATGAAAGCAGTGTGACCTTGAACAAACAAATCCCTTGGCCTTTCTAAGCTATGGTTTCCTCATTAGCAAAATGGGGATAATAGCACTATCCTGCAGGGCTGGTGAGAGGATTGAGTGCAATGATGGATGGCAAGGGCTGGTCAGTGCTCAACAGAATGTATTGTTACTATTACGGTACCAAACCAATATGTACCCCTCCTATAATTTTTTTTTTCACCAAGAACCAGATGTGTGCCAGATACTGGTACAGCCTTGTATGTTCGATGACAAACAAGGCTGAAATAGCCCCCCATCTCCTGGAGTTGATGTTTTTGTGGGGTGTTCAGACAATTAACAAGTAAACAGATGCGCAACTTCAGATGGCATTAAATGCTATGCAGAAAATCGAGCTAAGGTGAGGTAGAAGAGAGCGATGTGGCTGGTGGAGGCAGGTGGCCTTTTACTGAGCTGTGAACTGATGACAGGAGGGTACAGCCATGCGGAGATTTAGGTAGCAGGAATAGTCAGTGAGAAGGTCCTGAGGCAGAAACAAACTTGCTCAAGCAAAAGAAAGAAGGCCAGGTGGCAGGGTAGATCAGAGGGCAGTCGGGGTGCAGAGGTCTTCAGGAGGCAGATCATGCAGGCCACAGAGGCTATGCCATGTGATTTGGACATCAGCCATGTTAGTTTCATCCTGTCCTCTGGAACAGCCTAGAAGGAGCCTTGTTCATTTGGAGGCTGTTTAGCTTTCCGGTGACAGGTTTCTGATCTCCTGGCCTCCAGACTAAGCACTGCCAGTTCTCTGTTTTCCAAGTTGACATCCTGGGACACCTGCAGCTACAAGCCTGACAACATTCTTAGAGCCCAGAAGAAATCAGGTTTGACCCAGAGGAAATCAGGCTGAAGAGAGGCAGGAGATCTCTAGTCAAAACTGTAATGAACTAAGCCAATAATAAGCTCTGTACCCACCCCCCTTGAAACCCTGCCCTGCGAGTGTTTGCAAGGGGAAGGAGGAGAAAAGGAGTCTTTAAGGCTACTTCTAGGATAAAAGACATCTGGAACCAGGGGGATGCAGGTGGGTCTGATATAGGAACTTGGTTTTCAAAGAAAACTGCGAGATGATGGTGGCTGATCTCCAGCTGGGCCGATGGAGTAACTCACATGGTGCCGTTAGGATCCCATCCCTTGGCGCCATTAGGATCCCATCCCTTGGCATTGCTTCCTCTCTGTTCGCTTTCCTCTCAGGTGATCTTTCTCCATGTGAGGATAAAAGGGCTCTTAGAATCTTTCAGTTTCATGTATACCAGAAAGGGAACCTCTCTAATTGAGTTATTCCAACAAAAGTCTAGAATTCTGTCTTCTGGGCTAATTAGTTTGGTTGGGTCACACGTCCGCCTCTGAACCATACAGACTGTTGCCAGGGAGATGAAACATTCTGAGTGGCCAGGCCTTGAGCTCTGTGACCTTCCCTGTCACTGATGATGGAGGGAGACCCTCCCCATCCATAGAGACTGAGAATGGAGGAGGGGGATGATGCCCCCCAAAATACTGGATGATAACGTTTTCATTATGCTGGAGGAGTAAGCTCTGGAGATCTTCTGTACAACATCATGCTTCTAATCAACAATACTGTACTGTGAACTTAAAAATTTAAGAGGGTAGGTGTCATCTGTTCTTTCCACAATGTTTACAAAAAAGGATGCTATTCAGAGGAGAAGGAAGAGGGCAGGCAAAACCAGCTCGTATATATCTTCTGTTTCCCGGCTGAGAATTAACTGCTCCTTCCCCTACAGTTCAGAGATACCTCGCACTTCCTCCTGCCTTGTTCAGTGGCTTAATACGTGTACTTGTCTCCGTCAGCTTTTTAAAGCTCCTCGGGGGTGGGAACCCCTGCCTTTAAGCACCTCAGAGTCCCCCACACATGTACCAGGACAGCGTAAGGGTCCAGGACAAGCTTGCTTAAGCTGGATTAGGTTTCAGGGCCCATAGGACAACTATGCCCTTCAGAGAGTCCCCAAGATGAAGCATCAGAGAAACTCCCCGTCCTCCCCCTACAAAGAACCTGGGATCCTCACCCCACCCCTGTGGTCTCTTGGGTTTTCCCCCAGGCAAAGCCAACAAGAACGTGCAGTGGGATGAGGACTCGGTGGAATACATGCTGGCCAACCCAGTCCGAATCGCCTTCGTCCTGGTGGTCCACGGCCGTGCCTCTCGGCAGCTGCAGCGCATGTTCAAGGCCATTTACCACAAAGACCACTTCTACTACATCCACGTGGACAAGGTGAGGACCCCTCCCACCCTGGTCGCCCCTTGCTGGCTTTCTCCGCCGGTCTGTCTGCTCTTCCCCAAGCTGGCCTCCCTTTCAGGCAGGGCTTGTAGGCTGATCAGCGGCCTCTCCTTGGAGCACACGTTTCTCATAAAGGGCCAAATGGCAAATACTTTAGGCTCTTGCAGGTATATGCTCCTGCCACAGCGACTCCGCTCTGCCACTGGAGGGTGGAAGGAGCCCTGAGAAATACAGAAATGAGTCTGCGTGGCTGTGTACCAATAAAACTTTATTTACAAAACCCTGCAGCAGGCTTCCTGACCCCTGAGCTGTCTTGGCCCAGAGGTTTCTGTTGGGTCTGCTGACCTGACATGATGATGGCATTCGTCAAGAAGTCAAAAGGGGATGCCTGTTCACAGCAGGCCTGTGAGGGAGAGGGCAGTGGAGAAATGCCACCTCTCAAAATGCTCACCAGGTTTAGACCCAGTCATACTTCCTAGCTTGTCATCCTCAGACCACATGCCTCAGTCTTGTATAAAACAGCAGAGTCCTGGGCACCGGCCCATGCCTAGTGAGCTGTGAGCTCAGAGGTGGGGCCTGGGAGTCTGCATTTCAAACAGCTAAAGTAAATTTTCAAAAATAGTAAGGTTTCGGAGAACGATGTAGAAGGACACCCCAGGCCTGAGCCAGTTGCTTGGCGAAGTCCGCTCTGTTCAGAAGCCGTGTCACCTAGACGGGAAGGGATAGGGGGTGAGGGGCACGTCCGCCTGTGTTCTGCTGCTTAATGTCACTCCTTCTCTCCCCGGGGGTAAGCGCTCTAATTACCTGCATCGGCAAGTGCTACAGTTCGCCAGACAGTATGGCAACGTTCGCGTCACCCCCTGGAGGATGGCCACCATCTGGGGGGGAGCCAGCCTCCTGTCCACGTACCTGCAGAGCATGCGGGACCTCCTGGAGATGACTGACTGGCCCTGGGACTTCTTCATCAACCTCAGCGCCGCTGACTACCCCATCAGGTAAGGCAGCCTTCCTCCTGCTTTCCTTAGTCCTCGCTGTGAAGTGGTCTCAAAAGGCACTGTGCCTCAGTGAGGTGCCACGGAGCCTGGGATCCACATGGGACCCGAGCACACGGTTTTCCCAGCTGCGTCCACGGGTACCCGAAGAACCGGCAAGACCACTACCCACCTGGGGCTTCCGTTCAAGTGGGGTGTGGGGGGACAAAAATAAAGCAGAACGAAGCAGCAGGGAGAATCGTAATTTTAGCAAGAACGGCTGGGGAAGTCCTTCCCAAGAAGAACAGGAGGAGTGAGTCCCTGGGACCGGGAAAGTGGTCTAGGCCGAGGGAACAGCCCCTGCGGGGTCCTGAGGTGGGCATGTACCTCCTGTGCTGGGGGGACGAGGGGGCTCAGGGTGGCTAGAACAGAGGAGGTGAGGGGTAGAGTAGTAGGAGGTCAGAGAGAACCCTGGGGTGAGATCATATTGCTTCTAGAATGTGGGAGCCCCTGGCATGTTTGATTCGAGGCAGGACTAGGTCTGACTCTGGTGTCAGAAAGGGGAGCAGAGGGGAGGCAGGGAGGGCCATTATGATGGCCACGGCAGAGTCACGGACACGCATGTTTGGGCTGTTTGAAGCCGTGTGTGTGTGTGTGTGTGTGTGTGTGTGTGTGTGTGTGTGTGTGTGGTGGCGGCTATCAACTTGTCACAAATGAACGGCTTGCACACATTTTTAAATTGGGAGGTTTCAGTGAAACTATAATGTTGGGAGCTACTCTCCAACCCCTGCCCGGGGCGGGGCGCACCTGCGGGCCCTCGGCTATGGCTGTGTGGAGCTGGTCCAGTGGTCATCAGCCCCGAGACACCGAGAAACTCAGATGCCACCAGGAAGGGCCGTCCCTTATGCACAAACACTGATTGAACGAGCTTGTGCTCGGTAATGCTTATGGCCTTGAAAATAGGCCATAAGCAAGGGAAACCCCTCTAAAGATCTTGTGAGGTTAAAAAAAAAAAAAAAAAAAGGCAAGAAAATGAACTTTATTTGCTGCCAGAAGGCCGTTCTTTGCTTGACTGTGTCTTTCATCCTGATTTATTGGTGGGGCTAAAAAGGAGAAGAGGATGGGGAGCGAAGGGCGGGGCCTTCCTTCCTCTGATGGCCCCGGGGACATGGGGTGGGGACAGCACTCCCACAGGAGCCAGATGAAGGTGTCTTTAAAAATATATGTGTGTTTTTCAATCACGGTGGTCTTCAAGCAGGCACCTGGGTGCTGACCACAATATAGTGAAGCCCCACGTGCACATCACCTAGTTTCAGCTCGAATCAGGTCGTGGCTAGTGCTGATGTATCTACACTCTCCCCTTCTTCCCTACTGAAGCGCTTCCCAGACATCATGTCGTTGTGTCTGTAAGAATTGCGGTATGCATCCCTTGTAAGCTAACATCTGCATGACTGTCACATCTAAAATACTGTCATTCTTCATGTCCTCAAATATTGAGGCCACACGTCCCCAGGAGTTTGGGTGTTGAATCAGGAACCAAATAAAATCCAGGTAGAGAGAGACGTTCTCTGTTTAAAGCTAGAAATGCTCTGTCTCCTTCACAGTGCGATTCCTGGTGCCCTCCTTCTGTCCTTGGCTTGGTGGCATCGCATTGTCTGCTGGGAAGCCCCTGGGCCCTGGAGGGGACCTGGGGAAGGCACAGTCTTTGGTCAGCTTAGGCAGGGTCCACCTGGCACCCTTGAACCTGAGAAAGATGATGGTGGTTAGAAAGATACCTGTTTTTCTTTTGTTCATACGAGAGCAAGGGTAAGCAGATTATGAAATATGGCTGGTGGATTTTTACTTATTTATTCTTTTGTTCAGGTACCCATTCCACAAACATGTGGTAAGCAACTCTTATGCTAGGCCCTATCTGGGCATTTAGTGAGCAAGTGGAGCATGTCCCCTAGTTGGGAAAATGGATTTAAAGGCGCCATGCAAGGCGTGAAAGAGCTAGAAAGTGAGGGGATGGGGGTGCTGGGGGACAAGGTCAGGCGGTCAGAAAGGCCTCCGAATGTGCCAAGTTTGGACCTGAGAACTGAAGGCTAGGAACAGATTGTTGGGCAAATGAGAAAGCACTCGTTTGCGACTAGGATTTCCCCACCTGGACATTCCGGACATACTGTGCTGGATGAGTCTGCTGTGGGGACCGTCCTGTGCATCGCAGGACATTTAGCTGTAGCCCCTGGCCTCAGTCCACTAGATTTGGTCGTGCTGGCCCCCAACTCGGGACAACCACAGGTATCCCCAGACGTTGCCCAGTGTCCCCAAGCGGCAAAATCGCTCCCAGTTGAGAACACTTCCTGAGAGAGAGAGAGAACAGTCGGGACAAGACATGGGTCAGAGATGACCTTGCTGCATTTGAGAAATTTTAAAAATGGAGGGAGGCAAGGAGGAGAGGCGAGTAGAGAGAAGCACAGGCAGGGATGAGTTAAGACGTTCTCCCTCTTTCTTCCAAGAAAGGCCTGAGTTCAAAAACATCCCCAGATGCTGAGCATAACAGCTAATGAGGTAGACGCTTCCTTCAACCCTCAAAGCAAACCTGTTCTCCAGAGGGCAACCTGGGACCCAAGGTCATGTAAGAAATACATGGCAGAGTGAACATGAGAATCAGTTCTGTGCTGTTCCAAGGCTGGTGTTCTGCTTTCTGCTCGTTCCTTCCTTGGGGAAGTCAGCCAGGCCTAGAGTGGCAAGACGGCTACAAGTGGGACCACTTGGCAATAGGGAATGTCATGAGGGAAGGTCCTTGGAGGTAGGAAGGTCACCTGTGGCCCCGAGTCTGCTCATTCCTCCTCTAGACCTCCAGTGGAGACCCCAGAGATCACCTCAGCCCAGATCAAAGGGTGGCACTTGGCCAGAGACCTCTTGAGGTCAGGTGGGCATTCCTGTGCCCATGGCCCTCCCCAGGAGACCCCCACCAGGCCTCAAGGCTGCCCCCTAGGGGCCCTGTGTTGATTTGCTGCGACCGTGGACTCAACCAGCTCAGCCGGGCCAGGATATGGGGATCTTTAGCACTTCGGCATCCAGGAAGGGTAGGTGATGAGAGGCCCAGCAGATGGCTTAGGGTTCGAGTCTGAGTTCTGCCACTTCACTAGCCATATGGCCATCTGCAAGGAAATTCAGTCTTTGTGAAACTGGGCTATGATCATAGAACCTAGCAGAGCGTTGGGCACCTACTAAGTGCTTACTTACCCAAATAAATGTCAACTGTTCGTTCCTGAGCTGCATCCAAGGCTGAAGCTCCTCTCTGTCCGAGGGGCCCAGGAACCCTTTCCTGGACCACGTGCCAAACCTATTTTGGGTTTCAGAGAAGAGAGTCCTGGAATTTTTAGCTTTTTTAGCTTTAATGCTCCAGGTCTCTGTGTTCCTCATTCTGTCTTTCCCTCCCTCTGCCCCCACTGCTGTCATTTCCATGGCCCTCCCGGTTCTTCTGCCCATTTCACTTTGCCAGCCTCGTGGCCAGAGGCACTTTATGCATCAAGCACTGCTGGTTCCTCTTGCTTTTGTTTCTGGGAAGTCGCCCCACACAAAAACATATGAATTTTGCAGATGAATGGTTTTATCCTGGGCAACTCTGATAGGCTTTCACTTCCCATCTGCCACTCCATCTGGAGCTCCAAAACCACCACTACTCCCGTTCCAGGAAGGATGAGCAAACTTAGGAGCCTCCCCAAAGGGGCAGGAGTGCCCAAGTCAGAAGTTTCTAAGAGGCTCTGAAAATGGAGGGGATTTCCAAGGGCAGAGCCCACCCAACATGGCTCTGAGCTGTTGTATGATTTGAAACCACCTCTCTGTGCCCCCCTGCCCAACTCTAACTGGGGGGAGACTCTTCAGGACTCACTGATCTTTATTGGCCCCCAGCCTTGTGTAGGCTCTGGACGCAGAGAGCCTGGTTGCAGATTCTGAGCCATCACCCTGGCCGTGAGAACAGGTACACGGCTTTCTGCATCTCAGTTTGTCCACCTGAGAAAGCGACACAATGTTTAGTACCTATTTACTAGGAAGCGTCAATGAGATATTGTATATCAAGGGCTTTAACATAATGCCTGACACATAGAAAGTGCTGGGTAAATACAGGCTGTTGTTATTCTATTGGTGGAATCATGTGGGCTTCAATCGAGTTGCTTTCTTTTCTCCCTTTACTCATGAAAAGACTAGCAAAATATTACCTGAACTCACATCTCTCTTAAAAGTGGGAAAAACAAAGTGAGACAATGAAGACCGAATGTCTCAAGAAAAACAGGATAGAACCAACTTGTTTGTGAACGAGAAGCATGGTCCTGTATTTGGAATATACAAGCTCTGTGTTTAAAGAATCCTTCCTTCTCTGCTGTGACATGACACGCTGGCCCATGTAGGCTCCGGCTGGATGAAAATAGATGTTTTCAAACACTGAGACCCTGCTCGGTCTTGACTCATCAAAGGACATGATGATTCTGTTAAGTGTATTTTACTTACTAAGTCAGGAAGCTCCTGGCCGACTTTACTTAGATGGGACGCAAGAAGTGACCAAACCAAAGCATTTCACATATTGCTCAGTTTGAGCTCATAGTAACAGACCCCTCACTGGCCATCCTTCACTAGGCCCGGTGTCCTGGGTCAAGTCAGATGCACACGGAAGGAGAGCTGAGCATGTCCCCGGCCCCTCGGGGCTCACATCCTGTCTGGTGTGCAGGTTCGTGTGCGTGTGCGTAGCAGGGGAAACGTTTTTCCAGCTAAATCTGGGATCTTCATCAGTGCCTCAACGAATATGTATTGAGCACCTACCGTGCCCCAGACACTGTGCTAGGCAGCAGGAGAAGCATAGGTAGATCCTGCCCTCATCAGAGTGGTCACGGGTGCAGACTCGAGCTAGACCACCTGGGCTCAAATCCCAGCTCTTCTGTTTACTAGCTGTATGAATTTGGACTTGAGAAAATCACTTAATGTCTCTGTGCCTCAATCACCTCATCTGTAAAATGGGCATAATAACAGCACCACCCCATACCGTTGCTGAGAGCGTTAAATGAGTTACTGTACGTAAAGTGCTCAGCACACAGCACTGTCTGTGTGACAGCCATTGTTACTAATAGAGGGGAGACGGACATTAAGCAGAATGATGACACGGTTGAACACATCATTACAAAGAACAGCAGGCATTCTGAAGGGAAGGAAGGGGGGCATCTAGAAGCACCCAGCAAGTGAAGCTCACCTGGGCTGGGAGCCTGGGACAGTCTCCTGAAGAGGCAGCATGTGAACTGAGATGTGTGTGATGGGTGATAGTTCCCCGGCTGAATCATGAGGGGTCCCAGGAGAGCATTCTGGAAGAGGGGATGGCATGAGCAAAGGCCCGGTGGTAGGAAGGACCGGGGCATGTTCAAAGCTAATGTGGCTGAAACACAAAGAGCAAGGGATGGCCTTTCTACCAGTGAGGTAGGTCAAGGCCGGTCCCTGCAGGGACTTTGGATCACCTGATGGGTGGTTGAATCCTTAGCCGTGAGCTGTGTGGTTTTAACGAGGAGAAATCATACCTACAATATAGAGAGATCACTTAGGCCATCGTGGGGGACAGTTGGGAGGGGGACACAGGTGGGAGTGAGGAGGCAGGCAGGGAAGGAGGTGGTTGCTTCTGCTGACCCCAGAAGCATGCCTAGAAAGCCCAGGTGGTCTCCAGTCTCCAGTCCTCCTCGGAGGCAGGAGTCCTGGAAGTCATCCCGAGCTTCCTGAATGCAAGCAGCCATGTAGCCTTTCGTCATACGGAGCCAGGCGGCCACCTTCTGTTGGAGGACCAGGGCCCCACCCTGCATGAAGCCCCCCGCCACCGGGGGGACACCCAGAGCAGGGGCTGGTGCAGAGAAGCCGGAATGGCCTACAGGGGGAGGACCTATGGTTATGACCCCTCTTTGTTCTTTTAATTTTACTTACGGTAAAGTACACATCACGTAAAATTTACCGTCTTAGCCTTTTTTTAAGTGTCCAGTTTGGGGGTGTTGAGTACATTCATCAGCACTGCTGTGCAGCCAGTCTGCAGGACGCTTTTCATCTTGCCAAACTGACTCTGTACCCATTAAATGACAAGTCCACATTCTCCCCTCCCCGGCCCCCGGCAGCCGGCACTCTGTTTTCTGTTTCCGTGAATTGGACTACCTAGAAATGGGATCATACAGTACTTGGCTTTCTGTGAGTGGCTTATTTGACACAGCATGATATTCTCAAGGTTCACCCGCACTGTAGCAGGTGTCCGAATTCCCTTCCTTTTTACGGCCAACTAATACTCCGCTGTGTGCGTATTTGTACTACGTTTTGCTTATCCACTCGTCCGTCACCAACGGACACTTGGGTTTCCACCTCTTTTCTGCCATCAGTAATGCTGCCATGAACATGGGTGTAAAAATCTCTCTTCACCTCCCCGCTTTCAGTTTTTGGGGGGAAACGCCCAGAAGTAGGATTACTAGATCATGTGGTAGTTCTGTTTTTGTTTTTATTTTTTAAGACTTCCCATACCATTTTCCACAGCAACTGCACAAAGGTTCCCACCAGCAATGCCCAAGGGTTCCAGTTTCTCTACACCCTCGCCAACATGTCGTTTTTCTGGGTTTTTGATAGTAGCCATACTAGTAGGTGTGAGGTGTTTCTTGTTCTTTTTAAGGAGCATAAACTCCTGAAGCAGAGGGCCCTGTGACCCTTGGAAGCTTTGAAGAGCTGGCTTAGCTCTCAGCAGAACCGGGAGGTTGGCCGCAGGGAATTGTCCCCCCACAGGATCGCGGCTTTCCAGTGATTCTTCTAGAACTTCCACCTGACCCATATCAGTCCCCCATCTCATTTCCCACTCTGTTCAGTAGCACCACCTGCTCACCTGTTCACCAGAGGCTGGAAACCCATATGCTCTGCCTCACCTCTCCATCCGGGTCTGCGTAATTCTACCCCCACCATCTTTCTCATGGACATTCCCACCTGTGATCCCCCTCCGTCTCAGCCCAAGTCACACCCTCATTGCTCCTGGGTCGTCAGAGTCCCCCAGGAGGACGGAGGCTGAGCCAGACCCTGAAAATGGGCTGGAGCTTCAAGGCCATCTGGCAAAGCAGCGGCCCCCACCCCCTTCTGGAAGCACTCAAGCAAGCGTGCAGCTCACATATCCCGACCTTGCTGAGCCCAGGCTGAGCACCAGGCACTGTGCTGGGAGATGGAGCAATGGAAGGGCCTTGCTCGTTCCCTGAGTTTACAATCTATGGGAGAAATGGAGATCCTATAAATTCAATAATGACCGGGCGTCATGATGGAGAGTAAGAAGGGGTCCTACTTGAGCGGTCAGGGTAGATCACATGCCTCTAAAGAGTGTGTTTAAGCCACGTCCTGAAAGGGGGGCCACTATGAAAAAAACAGGAGTGGAGGTTATCAGGCAAAGGGAACAGCATATGCAAGGTCCCTGGGGCAGGGAAGAGCCAGTGTGGTCCAGGAACGAGAGAGAAAGGTAGTAAGGTAGAGCAGAGCCATGGAGGCCAGGAGGGAAGGAAGCAGAGTTTGGAGAAGCCCACGAGGAGACTTGCCAGGCCTGGGCCCGTCTTCCTTCCCCTGCCCACCTGCCTCTTCTGTCCATACAGTTAGCTCTGTCCTAGTTACCTGCCGGCTTCGAGAGAAATTCCCACCAACGGGGTGGCTTGCAACCACCTCCATGACCTTACAGTTCTGGAGGCAGGAAGTCTGAAATCAGGGTGTCGGCGGGGCCGTGCTCCCTCTGCAGGCTCCAGGGGAGAGTCCTCCCTTGCGTCTTCTCGCTTCCGGTGGATGCAGCCACCCGTAGCACTCCTTGCCTTGCAGATGCTCACACTATTCTCTGCATCCATCCTCGTTGGGTCGTCCATCCTATCTCTCTCTCTCTCTCTCTCTCTCTCTCCACATGCCCCTGTTTATGGGCATACCGGTCACTGGGTTTAGGGCCCACCTGAATCCAGTATGACCTCCTCTTAACTAATTGCCTCTACAAAGCCCCTCTTTCCAAATAAGGTCACCTTCTGATGACCTTATTTTGGATGGGAATTTGGGGGAGGTGGATGCCCTTCAGCCCAGGACAGCCTCCCATGGCCCCTTGCCAGGCCGAGCGCAGGATGCATCTGCCCTGTGGGAGGGGGTGGGGCCATCCTCGGGCTCCGGCAGCATCTAGAGCCCACTCGGAAGGCAGTCCTTGCACAGACTGTCCTCTCGCCCTCCGTGTTGGGATGGAACTGGTATTCTCCAGTCCTTTGTTCAGCAGTTATTTCCTGAGCACCTACCACACACTGGCCCCGTGGGTTTGGCAGGCAGCAAGACGGACAGGGTCCCTGCCACAGCCAGGACTGTTCTCGACAGGGGGTAGTCAGGGGTCCACGTGGTTCTTGGACGTTTTCTCAAAATACCTTTAAAAAGTCGGGTTCTTCCATGAGAGACAATGGACTCTGAAAAACAAACTGAGGGTTCTAGAGGGGAGGGGGGTGGGAGGATGGGTTAGCCTGGTGGTGGGTATTGAGGAGGGCACATTCTGCATGGAGCACTGGGTGTTATGCACAAACAATGAATCATGGAACACTTCATCTAAAACTAATGATGTAATGTATGGGGATTAACATAAGAATTAAAAAAAATTTTAAAAAAAGTCGGGTTCTTTAGGGGCGCCTGGGGGGTTCAGTCGGTTAAGCGTCTGATTCTTGATCTCAGCTCAGGTCTTGATCTCAGGGTCATGAGTTCAAGCCCGGCGTTGGGCTCCATGCTGGGCGTGGAGCCTACTTTAAAAAACATGTATAATATATATGTATATTAAAATATCATGACCCCACCCAGACCAGTTGAATGTAAACTCCATGTAGGAAGCAAGAATCTGTGTATTTTTTCAAGCTCACCAGGTGATGGGCATACACAGCAAGAGTTCCAAACCCCTGATCTAGGAGAGACACAGATGTAGTCACTTAATTACAGTAATAAATAGGAAGGTAAATGCTTTACTGGAAAATACGTTAGCCTCAGTACTTGGCAGGAAGTCCTATCGGGGCCGGGGGGTGGGGGGAGAGGGCAAACACCCAGGGCTTTGGGTGTGTCCGTCTTTCTTGGTGGCCACTTTCTCAGCATCCAGCCACTTCTCTTCTTTGGATGTTCAGAGATACGTGTCCTCTAAGACCCTCAAATGCTGGTGGGACACCGTCCAAGGAAAGCTCTGCCCAGATACCGTGTGAGTCAGAAAGGGTGCACCTTCTCAGGCTGTTCACAAAGAAACTGGAAAACACGCCAGTAATTCGGCTGGTAACAGTTTTGTTTGCATCTAGTAGCAAAATAATCATTTCCTCAGCCCTGTTATTTTTCAGCCTGACGGAGCACATGCCTGTCTTTTTTTTTTTTTTTGAAGATTTTATTTATTTATTCATGAGAGACAGAGAGAGAGACAGAGGCAGAGGGAGAAGCAGGCTCCCCGCGGAGCGGGGAGCCCGATGCGGGACTCGATCCCAGGACCCTGGGATCA
Organism: Neomonachus schauinslandi; assembly: GCF_002201575.2. NCBI lineage: Eukaryota > Metazoa > Chordata > Mammalia > Carnivora > Phocidae > Neomonachus > Neomonachus schauinslandi. The sequence goes on from NC_058407.1 coordinate 150,743,486, forward strand.
TGACCTGAGCCGAAGGCAGACGCTTAACCGACTGACCCACCCAGGCGTCCCACATGCCTGTGTTTGCAGAAATGCTGTCGGCTTCTCTCTTGCGAGCGGTTCTGGGTCTCCTGAGCTATATCTGAGGTCGGACAGCCCTTCTGGCTCTCTGGGGGGCCAGGACTGACCCAGAGCATCCACCGGACGAACGGAGTGAGGCCCGAGTGCTTGCAGTTCTCCTGGGACTTGGTGGAAAAGCACTGAGGCTCTTTAGGAAGCCAAGAGTGGTCATATCGGTTTAGAACACGGTCTTCGCTGCCACAGATACGGAAGGACGTTCTTGGAAGGATAGGAAAGTGGTAGGGAAGAGGCAAGAATGATGTGGCTGTTTCACCCAAGGGAGGCCACTATTTGGCTCAAATACATTCCAGCCATATTGCTGTTTTGTTCGTTTCCTATTCTTTCATTACTAAAAAAACCCAAAAAATTCAGAGTCCTGGGGAAAAGAGTCGGTTTTATCTTGAGTCCTACATTCTTTGGCCCACAGACAGTAGAGGACTTTGGTTGTTCACTCATTGATTCAACACGTGCTAAGATCCTTCTAGATGCCAGGCAGTGACAGGCTGCACCATGCCGTGGAGCTTTGTCCGGTGATAGGAATGTTCTGTGGCTGGGCCCTCCCCTGCAGTAGCCAATAGCCACATGGGGCTAGTTAGTAGGGGCTTGAAATGAAAAAAAAAAAAAAGAAAGAGAGCTTGAGATGCTCCCTGTGGGGCAGAGGAACCAAATTTTAAACGTGTTTGGTTTTAATTTAAATGTAAACAGCACCTCAAGCAGCCTAGACCCAGATGCTCAACGTGCAATAGTGAGCCAAAGCAACCGAAACCCCTGCCTCCATGGGCCTTACATTTGCGTCACGGGCAGAAATACTTCCACTAGAGAGAGCCGTAGTGTCCTTAACAAAATGGGAGAGCGTGGTGCTACCAGGCCGAAACAAATGTGGCCTCCATCCTCTGCCAGTCCGATGGTCTCGCCAGATCCCAGTCTGACTGTGCATTTTTGAATTTTGCCATGTATCTTCTTACTAACGTTTCCCTCCCGAGAGCTCAGAGTTCTCCTTCCCTTTGGCAGCAGCTCTGCGTGTGTCTCTGGGGGTGGGACGTGTCCCCCCCTGGGCATCCTCCCGCCCAGTGCACGGAGCATGTTTGCTTGTCGAGAAAGCAAAGCCTTCATTTATGTGGCTTGCCCACCAGTGCCCAACAGCAGGGCTGGTGTGCATTCTGGGGTGCTCCAGGTGCATCCAAGTGCATCCGGGGGATTTGGCTGTGAGCCCAGGTGGTCCACAGCATGGGTGATCTGCACTGTAGGGTCTCTTATTCTTTGTTAGCCACCCCCGCCTACCCCATCTAACTGCAGGGGAAGATGAGTCTCAAGGGCAACCTGGAGGGACAGCATGTCTTCAGAGGTCAAGTGGAATAAGGGAGGGATGTTTCCACTCCCTTTTTATTGATGATTGCAGAGGTTTGGATGAGACAGGCCCAAGGGATGAGGTTAAGATCCAGTCATTGGGGAGGTAGATGGAAACTTGTGAATTTTATTACTGTATCTCCTCCCTCCCTCTTGCTGCCACTTGGAGTCATTGCCCAGCATTAAAAGCAGTCAGGAGTGGATGCTCCAAGTAGATGTCTGGGAGAACCCTTCAGGATCTGCCAGACTCCGGTAGCTAATCGTGCCAGCTAGCATTTTGTGGCACATGCCATCCAGGGGATCCCTGGCCAGCGTGTTATCTGAAGTCACGCCAACCCCAGAAGGCAGACACTGTGGCTGCATCCCATCTTACAGGTGAAGAAACTGAGGCCGAGGGTAGTTGAGGAATTTGTCCCATGTCTCACAACTGGTGGGGATCAGAGCCAGGGTTTGAGCCCATGCTTCTTTGATCAGCAGAGGGGAAAAAGAGACCTGAGTTCTCCACCGGCAGGTCTTAGTGCGCCCACTGGGCAGCACAGGAATGAAGCTCTCCTCCTCGTCCCCCCGTGTAAATCCATGTTCTCTCCCATCTGGAAGAGAGTGGAGGAGGCAGAAATGTCCAGGACCCAAGAGAGCAGCATGCACACCAGAGCCCGAATCCAGGGTCATCCGCAAGCAGCAGCTGCCGAGAACCCCATCACTGTCTGCTTTAGTCCCCGCCGTATGGGGTGGGGCGCGGGGGGTGCAGAGAAGGGCACGACGCTCAGCAGGTTCAAGTGACTGGCCCAAGGTCACACAGCTTGGCAGTAGCCAAGCCAGGATTTGAACACAGGTTCAGTGACTCCCAAGTGCAGCATGCTTTCTGCTCCACGAGGTTGGCCGGTGTGGTCCCCAGACAGTTGCTCCCAAGGGAAAAGGCCAGTCGGTCAAGAGCACGGCCCTCGCCATGTGACCACCATGGCTAGAGTAGTCCCAGGTGCAGAGGGGCTCTCTCCCTGTCTGGCCAGTAGAAGACCGGGGCTCCACCAGTCCTGTTGGCTCCAGACGTGGACCGAGGAACCAGCTGTCCTGCATTAGCTGGGACAGCCCCGGCTTTCCAATTCCTTTATAATCCGCTTTCCTCCCGATCTCGGTCTTTAGACTCTTCCCCAAACTGCTGGACTTCGGTGCCCGATGGAATTCTCACTCATTTAAATGTTAGCCTCAGGCAGGCATAATTCAGAAAGAATGGCTGCCGTCCCTCCAAATGCTCACACTTGTTCCACGACAAGACCCAACCAACGCGGGCGTTTTCTGCACCGTCGCGCACTCCGCCAAGGGCACGTGAGCGGCCCCGTGGTATCAGCCCAACCTGGATTTGAGTCCTGTCTCCGTCCCCTACTAGCTGTATCGTCTTGAGGCAGGTGACTCCAACCTTGCCGAGTCTCGGTTTTCTCTCCTGTAGGAGGGAGACATTAATGTTACATGTCAGGGAGCCACGTGAGGGACGGTGGCCACGTGGGAATCCAAGCCCTGCCTTGTGTCCCGCTCTGCAAGCTCTCTGATAAGCAGCTGGGTGAGAGCACAGCCTGGCACCTCTGCGGGGCCTCGTGTTCATCCCTACCACCATCTGCAGGTCAGGACCAGGATGCTCAGCCCTGCCGAGGGGCACAGAGGAGAGAGAGAGAGAGAGATGGCCCGGTCTGCCAGGGAGACCTTAGCATACTGCATCCTCCCAGTTGCTTGAATGGAAGAGGCAGGAGAGCAAAATGTGACTCATCGTGACCCCAAGGAGTCAGGTGCGGCTGAGGTTTGAGGCAAGAAACAGGAGACACAGTAGTGAAATGCAAGGGGGGGGGCTTCCACCAGATGGTCCCCCAGCCCCTGGTAACCATGCCCAGGCAATCTCTCCGGCGCTGACGAATCGTACCATCAGTTCGTTCTCCCTTTGGGTGAACCTAGGAAGGAGATGGGCAGACGGGGGCCCGTTCTGGGAAGCCAACCAGAACCCCCTCCCCACAGCAATTTCCTCAGAGGGTCATTGTAAAGATGAGAGCTACTGAAACACAGGACCTAATCCAGAGCTGGGCATTCATTACAGGTGCTCAGGAAGTTGTTCTCTTATTGTCAGGAAAGCGAAACATCCTGGGCAGTTCTTAATTCTAGACCAAAAAAACATGGTCTGGCCTTTTTTGTGGTCTCTTTCTTTCTTCTCTCCTCGATTTTCCATCTCTGTGCCCTGGTCCTGCTATAGAGATGCTGACCCAGAGAGAGCGCGCACGCATGCCTTTGAGAAATGCGCTTGTGAACGGGAGTTACAAAGGCCGTCGCCTTGAGCTGAGCCATGTTTGGATGCGTCGCCCCCATCTCCCTTCCCTCCCACAAGGCTGGTTGAAAAGACCCTTAGTGTTTATCAGCCTCCTTGACCTCAGTGGGCTGAAACACCCCTATCCTTCTCAATCTGCTTTCTCTCGAGTCAGTACAGCTGCAAAATCTCCCTCAGGTTTCAAGTTGGAATGTTCCTTCATAGTTCTACCCCTAAACCTCCTCACCATCCTCACTCCCCTCCCCAAACCCTCTCCCCAGGCTCAATTAGTCTGCCTCTGGCCAACCTCATGGCCATTGCGAGGCCCCCAGGTGGGGTCGGAAAGTGACTCGGACATTCGAATCGGTCCACAGCCTGGGGGATAGTGTCACGAAGAGAAGCTGGGGCAGAGAGCACAGTTCCTAGACTCGCCCCCTGCATCCTTTGCTCCTGTCCATCTGAAGTGAAACAGCCCCGTGCATTCCAGAAGGAGCATCGGGAACCTCGATTCTGACCCTGGTCCATTGCCCATAACAGCACCTCATTAGAAAGTGGAGGATGGGGAAGGAGGGGGTCATTGGTGGTGCCAGCCAGTGTTCCCAGGGTGAGGCTCCCAGTGGAATCCCACATCAGTCTTGTGTTCCCTTGTGGATGTAGGAACGGAAATCGTGCCCCCAAGAGCCACCGCGCGTCTCCCGTGTCCTTTGTTCCTCCAGAGAAGGATTCTCCCCAGTGCAGTTTAATTGTGTTCATCAGTCAACATTAGTTGGCAAAGCCAGCCAGGGGCACAAACATTGCCACCCCTTCCTCAGTGTAATTGTGCTCTTTGGGATGCTGGAATGTGGTTTAAGGCCAAGCAGTTTTTGATTACAGAGTCAATCTTTGTTTAAAAGTTGGCCGCCCTGGGGAAGTTTCTAACAAGTTACTTTAAACAATGCATTCTCTGGACACCTACAGCTAAATAGTCCATTAATCCAAATTGCTTTGCCGGGATGTGGTGGGGCGGCGTCTGAGCCGGGCTCGGGCTCCGTTCACTGGGAGCGGCAGCTGCAGGTGGGAGAGGCGAGAGGCCCATCGTGGTCATGAATTGACCTACGGGGACACGCCCCTCTGCCAAGTGTCCCCGACCCTGTGCATCCAGCGCTGAGTGTGTGCAGGGTACTGGGCCAAGCGCTTCCCCGATCTCAGTGAACCTCTTGGCCGCCAGACGAGGTGGGACCTTCCGCATCCCCTTTAGAGAGAGAAGGGACAGGGGCTTGCCCAACATTGCGACGGAGCTCAACCCGTGTCCTCAGCCACAAGCCAGGGCTTCCCAAGTCTGATCCACAGACCACTGGCAGTGTGCAAGATGATTTAAAGTGGTACGCAGATGTTTCTGACGGTGTTAATATGTAGGAAGACCTAATACACCCCAGATTTCTGAAGCTGAAATTTTCTTTAAAAATATAGTTGATCTAGGGGCAACTGGGTGGCGCCGTCAGTTGAGCATCCGGCTTCTTGATCTCGGCTCAGGTCTTGATTTCACAGTTGTGAGTTCAAGCCCCGTGTTGGGCTCTAGGCTGGGCATGGAGCCTACTTAATTAAAAAAAAAAAAAGAAGGAAAGAAAAAAATATATATACATAGTTGGTCTAAATAAGAAAATGTTAAAGCAAATATACACGGGGTAAGCGGCTCTTCAGTCATTCCACAAATATTTATTGAGTGCCTGCTGTATGCCGGGCAGTTTTCTGGGTGCTGGGATACAGCAGGAAATAAAGCTGTTGAGGCACCCCCATGCCGGTGAGGGGGAGAGACGGTAGATAAGCAAGTGGATAGTAGGTCAGGTAGAAATGTGTCCCAGGGAAGAGACAGTGTGGAAAGAGGAGGGCGGGCCAGGAAGACACTTTATAAGGAGGGCATGGCAAACACTCGTGAGGAAGGTGTATGAATGACCACAGAGAGAGAGAAAGATAATGGCAGGGGTCAATAAACATTTTTATAAAGAGCCAGATAGTGAATATTTCAGTGTTGCGGGCTGAACACTCTCTGTCACGATGACACAGTTCTGCCCGAGTGACAGGTCAGCCGTAGACCACACGTAAACCAATAGGCATGACTCCGTTCCCATGAAACCACATGGAACAAAGCAGGGGGCAGACCACAGTTCACAGATCCGTGTTCTACACCATTCTGCCACATCTCCCACAGTTCAGATAATGGCCCTGCCCGGAACACACGTTTCAACAATTGCAAACTCCTTCCCCATCTACCCACTCACCCACCATCTGTCTTCCCACATGTGGCCTTTCTGTATCACCTCCAGTGACCCTGCCAACTCAGGCACCAGCTTGCGACCCACTCTGTGCCTCAGACTTCATGACCCTGGATGGAGGGAGAGTGGTAGAGATTGCAAAGGGCTTCTGGGAACTTCCTCCAGACCCTGGCCTGGACTCCCACCCAGCCCTGGGTAGCTGAACTTGACCTAAAACAGCAGTCCCCCTTTTATTTTCCACCTGCATGGCTTACCAGTCTTCAACTTGAGCTGGAAGACAAGGTGTGAAAGGGAGCTCAGTCCTCAGCGTCGCCTGACCAGGCCAGCTGGGAGGGGATAGGCAGTTTATTCACACGGGGGTCCTCCATGACTATAGGCCTCTCCAGCAGCCCGCCCCGCCCCCCCGTAGTATTTGTCAGCCAGAGAAGACCGTACCTTCTTACCATCCAGCCTTCTCGGTATAAACCCGTCAGAAATACCTTGTGCCCGTTAGCACTGTAATTCACGCTAGGCCACCTTCCTCAATCTGAATCAAAAAGGTTAATGACGTTGAATCCCGAGACTCATTGATTTCAGTGCTTATCCCTCTTCTTGCGCCCCCAGAAAGCGCAAGGCTCGTTTATCTTTCCTTGGCTGACCTGGCAAGTCGCTGATGAATGCCCCAGTGCCCGTTAATTCTCCGAGATTGCCCAGAGTGACTAGGCACGTGTACTTATGGTCCCTTCCGGAAATCCGGTTGATCTTGTAGATCCAGTTCTGCACCTAGAGGTGTTTGGGCTTCCTTTCTGTAATGTGTCTCGTAAGTCTGCCATGGGTTGCAGTTTCAATTGCAAAAGAGAAATTTTTAACCAAGATGATGACCACGAAATGCCTTCTCATGAAATAACAGCTTTAGGACCTCACGATTGATTGACATTCATTCCTACAGTCAGTCAGTCAGTACACACTTGTGGAAACCTGCAGTGTACCAGACGTTTGGAAGGATCTGGGGTTGCAGCTACCAATAGGGTAGTTAACATTTCTGCCATCAGATTTGGCCATTAAATCATTGGGTCTTTATGACACCGTTAGGAAGGAAGTTTACATCCATATATACAGGAAATCACCATGCATACAACCATTTCCCTTCTAGGGAGTCAGAGAAAGCTTCCCTAGAGAATTATCTCTGAGCCTAGAGTGGAAAGGAGAGAAGGAATTAACTGGATGAACAACGGGGGGAGGGGTGGGGGGGGCGAGTGTTCCAGGTGGAGAGGGCTGCATGTGCAAAGGCCCTGAGGCATGAGGGAACATGGACTGTACATCAAGTGAAGAGAGGCTTATGTGGACAGGGTGTGAGAAGGGCCTTACAGTTGTAAGCTGGAGCTGGACCTAGAAACCCCCTCTCCATTCTGTTTGGTAGGAGTTTTGGGGCTCAGGCCATCGGGCAGTGTAGCAGACGGATCAGAAGTGTGGGCTTGGGGACTCAGCAGAGTCCCAATCCAGCCGTCCCATGTACCAGCCCTGAAACCTTGGGCAAGTGGCTCATCCTTTGCACACCTTGGCCTTCTCACCTGGAACACGGAAAGCATCATGCTCACCTGCCTCAGCCTTCACGGTGAGGATTAAGCTGCGGAATTTGAAGGGCCTCGCCGGACGCAGAGCAGGTGCTCAATAAATCAGGACAGTAGTTTGACCTACCCTGGCCAGTTGACCAGGTTGCCAGCTGCACAAGTGCAGAAGTGACAGCTCTTTTGCCGAGGCTGTGTCTCTAGTGCCTGGCACAGCGCCTGGCACAAAGCAGGGGCTCAGCAAGCCCTCCCCACCGGGAGCACTGAAGGAGCAAACGAATGGTCAGCGGCCGTCCCCTGCAGCGCCCCCGGGCCGCCAAGCCCGCGGGCATTTACCCCTGGGTGGCGGAAGGCTCGCCGATCGCGTGTCCCTTGTCCTCCACTTGCACAAGTATTCAGAGCGTCTCTGAGCTTGTTCCTCGACTGAAGACCAGTGGCGAGGTTTTGTCTTGACTTACTTCTCTCAGCTGGAGGCATTTTCAGATTTCCCCACCATGAAAATGGAAAACATTCCAAAGCACCAGAGAGTCAATTTCAGAAGAACAATGAGCCGTGGTGGGTTCTCATAAATCCTCAAGTCGGCTCCGCCGCTTCTCCCCTTAACTGGAGGTGCCAGCATGGGCCCTGGGGGGGGGGGGGGCCGGGCGGGGGGGCCCCCCCGGGGCCAGGGGTTTTTGGCCGGGGCATTTGGCCGGCGGCGGGGGGGCTTCCTGGCGGCCGGGGGGGGGGCTGGATCCCAAGGGGGGCCTTTTTTTTTTTTTTTTTTTAAGTTTTATTTATATATTTGAGAGAGAGAGTGCACAAGCAGGGGGAGCGGCAGGCAGAGAGAGAAGCAGGCTCCCCGCCGAGCAGGGAGCCCGATGCGGGGCTCGATCCCAGGACCCCGGGATCATGACCCGAGCTAAAGGCAGACGCTTAACCGACTGAGCCACCCAGGCGCCCCCCAAGTGATCTCTTGATGTCGTGTGGCAGGTAACTAAGCTGCCCCCATGTTCCATGAACAGGGCCGGAGGTAGACCCTGTGCTGTCCACCTTCGCTCGGTTTCCATGGCTAAGCCTCTGTAGCCCTGGGGCTCTGAGGTCAGGTGGCCCGGTGCCCGGCCCTGCCTCTGTCTCAGCCGGCACGGGCCATGTAACTTCTCAGTCCTTCCTCATGTGCAAAGTGGCTGATAACAATAGTACCTACTCCATGAGGTTGTCGGGAAGGCAGATGCGAGGGGATACGTCTAGGTTCCTGGAGCACATGAGGTCTGTCCTCAGTAGCTAGCAGCAACCCTGTTCCTGGATAAGCTAGCCACGCTCGTGGAAGCTCAGTTTGTCCATTGTAAAATGGAGCTAATGCTCACCTTTCTAGAGAAGTTGGGAGGATAAATGCACAGTGTGTATGAAATGTTTACGATACACCAAGCCCAGGTGGTATTGTAGCTGTGTTATGATGACCCCTTTTTCCTTTTGAGATATTGGGGTTCAACTGATAGAAATCACCATGAGTGACAGACCTTTCGTGCATTCAGTGTTGTGCAGCCAGCTGTTACTCCAGCACCAGATGTTTTAATCATCCCCAAAGGAAAATCGAAGGCCAATACGCAGTTGCTCTTTATTTCCGCCCTGTCCCTAGGCCCTGGCAATCACCATTGTCCATGCATCTACCTATCCCAGATATTCATAGGAATGGAATCATGTAATATGTAGTCTTTTGTGCCTGTCTTGTGTCATTTAGCATAATGTTTGCAAGGTCCGTCCACATGGTGGTAGGTGTCCATATCTCGTTCTGTTTTATGGAGAAATAATATTCCATTGTATGGATATACCACATTTGGTTTATCCATTCATCCCTCAGTGGACATTTGGATTGTTTCCTCCTTTTGCCTATTGTGAATAGTGCTGCTATGAATATTTACATAGAAGATTTTGTTTGAACACCCGTTTTCAATTCTTCTGGGTGTTATGGTGACTTTTTAACGTATGCGGTTCAACTGTCTAACAGAGAAAAGGAAGAAAGAATAAAAAGATAAAGTAGGAAAAGAGGGATTCCGGCTTCTGAGGGTTTCCTTTTTTGGCCGACCTCAGCCCTTTGGGGGCCAGCAAGGGAACCAAACATAGAGAGAGGTTGGTCTTGGCTTTGTTCTCAAGCTCTTGGGCCGTGTCAGCATCCCAAGGGCTTGGCTTCCCCCCCACCCAGGGAAACACCTGCTGAGTCTGTGCTGCAGTGTGGGGTGCCTAGGGAAGCCGGCCCTCCTTGTCCATCCCTTGGAGGGAATCAGTAACAAGTGCTCTGGGATAGTCAAGCACTTTATGTGTACCAGGCCCTGGGCTCAGCCTTCATACACATGATCTCATCGATTCTCTGCCCGACTCAGACAAGGACACTGAGGCTCGGGATGAAGTGACTTGCAAGATCACATGGCAGGCTTCAAAACCAGGTCACCTGATGCAGAACCATGGCACATCTGGCTGTCACTCACTAGGCTCTGATACTTAAGTACCTGCAGGTGTATCTGCCTTAGTGTGAAAGGGATTCATATATGCATTTGTAAATTCCATTTCGGGAACCTGGCACAGACTTCGGGATTCCATTCAACATCTGTCCCTGTAGGTATTAAGCAACTGTTAGATGCCAGATATTGTGCTGGCCAAGCCTTTGTGAACTGCAGTTCCTCATCAGAACCTCAGAACACAGAAAATGATCAGAATGGCTCTTTCCTTAATTCCTGCAAGGATGCTTCATAACTAGTATCATTCGTGATGCATAGGAGAGAAGCTAATCCAAGATCTACAGTGGATGCCTTGAGACACCAGGGACCAATTCTCATAGGGACTTGGTTCTCAATCATCACTGTTCCTCCAGCATCTAGAACAGTACCTGACATGTAGTAGGTAACATTAATATTTGCTGAATGAATGAGGATATAGCGATGTGAACAAAACAGACCTGCTCCCACCTGGCGTGCATCCTGTTTTATAATTTACAACATAATCCTCTTTTACAATCCAAATAAATATTGTAAATATTGAGGGACCAGCACTGGAACATATTTTATCAGTGATCAGTGAACTCGTAGCAGCATCTATGTGAGCGGGTGTTCAGAAGAGTCCCAGATGACATTAAATTTTTTTTTTCTTAAGAAACGCTCTATCAGTGACTATAGGAAGACAAGGGGAGAAGGAGCAAGGTATTACCTCTGAGCAAATACTTCAGGAATACCTGTTAACGAATGACCTTAACCCAAGGAGCTGGAAGCCTGAGCTCATGTATAGTCAGATAAAACCAGGGCTTAAGTTACCCCGTTGAAACAGGTCCATGCAACTCAAAGTGATTCCAGGGGTTTAAAAAGCTGAATTCGGGGCACTTGGGTGACTCGGTTGGTTAAGCAACTGCCTTTGGCTCAGGTCATGATCCCAGGGTTCTGGGATCGAGTCCCACATCGGGCTCCTGGCTCAGCGGGGAGCCTGCTTCTCCCTCTGACCCTCTCCTCTCTCATGCTGTTTCTCTCTCACTTGCTCTCTAATAAATAAATAAATAAAATCTTTAAAAAATAAAAAAATAAAAAGCTGAATTCATGTCTAACGTCTGAACTCAACACAATTTTGGGCACTTAGGATTTGCTCAAAAATGTACAGAAGGAAAATGGAGGAAGGGAGGGAGGGAGAGAAGGAGAAAGGAAATGTAATTCACAGCCCCGACGGTAAGACGGCTCATACCTACCCTAAACCTTAAGCACACACCTCTGCTAAGTGCTCAGCCGACATGCTGAATGAACATCGTTCTCTTTATCTTCAAGACCACTCTACAGAATGTGTTCCGTCATGATGCCCATTGCTCAGAAGGCAAGAGGGCTGTTCCACGAGGGTGTTCCTGCCCAGGGTCAGGCCGTCTAGTGAGCACAGAGCTCAGCCTGTCCTGCTACAGAGTGGTGGTCGTATGCTATCCTCTGCCCTCCCCACCCCCGCAAAATTGGAATCTGAATTGGTCATCTTCCTTCATCATGTTTGAACTTTTATTGTTAAGCTACTAAACCTTTTACTCCCAGTTGAAACTTGACCCAGCGTGGAAAGTAGGTGACGGTGCCTCCTCTCTGGCGAAATCTCAAGTGAGCCATCCTGAGGTCCCACTGTGTTAGTGGAAAGTAGTGCTGCCGCCAGGCACAGTTTGAGAACCGCTGATCTACAGGCTAAATTCTCTCTTAGAACATGTCGCAAGTTTTCTGTCTCTAAGAACTGACACATTACTACCTCAGAGCCTATGTCCTCTGTTTAAACAGCCTGATGTCTTGTATAATTTCTCATCAACCCTCTGAAATAAACAGGCTTGGAATCTGCAGGGGAAAAAAATATACTACATGCAGTATGTCCTCATCCTCTAGTCTCTCGAGCCAAGGCTCTGTGTCCCCTTGAGGTTTGCAGAGGTGGCTACGGCTTTGTTTTTCCATAGCAGAGTGTGTGGCTTCTCTTTTGCGTTCCAATGCATTTTGACCTTGTTCCAGCCCAGACAGACTAGTGAACCTGGCAGGCTGCCCAAGGTGATCGGCGACAGTCCTCTGTCCTTTGAGCTCAGGCCCGCCCTGGGGCCAAAATTGGAACCAACCTGACCCTGAAGTTCTAGGGGATGGAGATCTTCGTAACATCCTACTCCCTGCAGAATATAGAACCTAGTCCGGGAGAAGTAAAAATAATTAGGACAGCAGTAGGAACAATAGCTACTATCCTAGCATTCTGTGGGCTAGGTTGCCCAGTCTCTCTGTTGCTTTCCTCTGCCCACCATTCATCATCCCGCTCCTATTACCAGCATCCAGCATCCGTATCAGCCTGGACTTTTCAGTTGCAGGCAACAATGAATATCCTCTCACTTCATTTAATCCTTACAGCAACCCAGTGAAGTAGGCATTATCATCCTCAGTTTTAAAGATGAGGAAAATGAGCTTCAAATGGCAGAAATCACCTGTCCGAGGCCACACAGCTAGTAAGTGGTAGAACCAGGACTTGAACCTACCACTTTCTGGTCTCAGGTCTCATTACTTTAATCCCTCCACATACCGATATGTTTATTGTTGGTGCATTAGGGACACCCATCTGGTGAAACTGGAATAGATACATTATTACTGTAGGTCCAAAGCCGTCCTTTGCACAAACCCAGGGGAGTATGGAATAGTGAAAAAAAAAAAATCTCTTCTCAGCCTTACACACTGAGGGAAAGATGAGCTTATCAATATGGTTCAGTTCAGTTTAGTGCCCATTTATACTCCCGCCTGTTCAGTTGAACTGACACTTGGCCGGTTCTTATGAAGACGAGCAGGAGCTGAATAGGCAAAGGTAAAGGAAGGGTAGTCCCCATCGTAGGGAACAAAGGCCCTCCTGGAATGCAGCACACGCGGGCTCAGCAGTTTCTATGAGCCACTCAGAAATGAGCAAGGGGACTGGGAAAGAGAATGAGGCACCAAGCTGCTAGAACTATGTTTCAGGCCTGTGTCGGACACTGGGGAAATAGAGATGAATCAGACAAGTTTCCTGTCCTGGGGTAGCTTACAGACAAGGGACTTGAACATACATAACTTAGAGGAGTGCTAGGCACGCAGGCATGTAGGATGAAAGGATGGAGGTGTGGCAGGTGGTGGGCATGCCTTTCCTCTGGCATTTCTAAGCAACGGGTATGGGAACTTCCTGCTGAGCACTTCCATATACTGAGCACCAGCCATAGGCCGGGCACTGTGGGTGCCATTCCCGCAACACACAGCTCAGATACCATTTTTATCCCCATTTTGCAGATTAGAAAACAAAGGCTCAGCCAGCTCCAGGAACTTGCTCAACATCAAAAAGAAACAAAGTGGCAAAGATCAGGGAGAAATCTCTGAAGGCAGCTCTCATTGTAGCAAAGATGTGGATTTCTCGCTTACATCACCTCTGCTTTTAAGATTCAATCTTTGTCATCCACAGCGGGCCTCCTCTTGCCCCCCCCCCCAAAAAAAACAAATCAAATAACTGACTGTAATCAGTCATTGTAAGGGGATGCGGAATTTGGTTAGCCAAATGTTCTGCTCATTTGAGATGTCTAGTGGCATCTGAGGACAACCAGATTTCAGAAAATTAAAATACAATCAGATAGACTCCACGCGCGCGCACGCGTTTACACATACAAGGCTGAATGGCAATGCAGCTCCCCATTCATGATTGCAGCAGTGTCCCAGGATCAGGCATGGCCTCGGGTGCTGATGCTTATCAGTTACCTTTCCATTACAGCTGTCTGCAGGAAGGGCTGACATTAATGTTAAGAGTTCCTGCTGATGGAGCTTCAGATAACCTGCCTCTTAGAATGGCTTATGTATGTCCCAAATGAAAAATGTGTGTCTTCCAAGTGCTCTGTGAAAGCGTTGAGGCTTTGAGAAGTGGTTTGCCAGTTCCCACAAACGCCATGAGCGTGTTTTAATTCTGCATCATTTTCGCCAGTAACAAAAAGATAAATCCAATCAAAAGTGATTGAGTTTTATTAGCCAGGTGGTTGTCTAGTTTTGCCTGCTTGCCTGCCTGTGTGGAGGAGAAGAGCTGCTCCCCGGTGTCTCCAGGAGGCTCTGTGCTCTATCTCACCTGGCACGTCACCCCATATCCCAAGAATCTACCTATTTGTCTGCCTTCCCCGCCATTTCGTGTGCTTCTAGGGGACAGGGATCATAACTGCCTTATCCACTGCTGTTTCAGGTACCTGGCACCTGCCCTATCAGAGAGGTAAGAAACCATGCTTCCGGGAGAGCAAAGTTTTGGAGTTTTCCAGGTCACAGTTATGAGGAAGCACAGAATATTTAGAAAACTTCAAATAACCTCAAAGACTGGGCAGGCAAGCCAGCTCGCAAACCACTTTGTACACCTTGCTAAGGAGTTAGGACGTTGTCCTGCATGCGATGAAGAGCCACTGAAGGGTATTAAATGGAGAGGAAATATGATCAGACTTATGTTCTAGAAAGATCCTGTGACTGCTTTCCAGAGGATGGCTTAGAGTGGAATCCGAAAGCTGGGGCAGCATTTTATCCAGATCACTTCTCCTTGGGTGCCCAACTGTGGCTGTAATTTTGTCCATGGGGTCCAGGGAGAACTACAGTATCTAGCTTTTTCCATACATTTTCTCCTGTATCTCAAGAAAACTGGTCTCGCTGTAAGGTTTGGCTGTATTCAAATCAGGGACTCCCCCTCTCTTGTCTCCAAAGCTTTTTTTGCTCTTGACTCTTCTTCAGAGAACCGTGAACTTGACCTTTCTTGTTCTGGAATTCTGGCCTTCCAGAGAGATGTGCTAGCAGACAAGAAGACTTCCATAAGGTCCAAGCATAACCTGCTTGGAGGGTGGCCAACGGAGCAATGGCAGGGTCTCCCCCCACTGCCCCCCAACACACACACCCAAAAAGAAATAAGCCACATGGAAAAATGGGTGTGAATCCATTTGTGAGCTAGAATGGGGCAAGAGGAAATCCAGTGGCCAGGGCTCAGATTTTAGACGAGCAGAGCAGACGGTCCCCAGACCCAGGACAGGAGGCTTTGTCTGTGTCACCTCCTGATGTGCAGCCCGTGTTCAAGGACTGTCCCCTCGAACGGAAGTAGGAGGCCTCAGAAAGTGGCTGTCATTTCCGGCACTTGTTTTGTGGCTCTCGTTCTAAAGAAACGGAGCGGACTCCTAAAGCTGATGGGCCATGAGGAGAGCAGGATTGCAGAGCCCGGGCTGTGGGCCTGGAGTGCCCAGGTCTGAGTCCATACTCCACCTCCCCGACAAGACGTTGCCAAGCCCTTAAATCTCTTTGTGTCCCACTTTATTCATGCATCAACTTGATGGGGTAGTTGTTGGATGAAAGAGGGAGGGGCACTTAACCCTCTGTAGGCAACTCGGGCAAGGTTCCTGTGATTGTTACTGTTTTCTCCTGCCCTGGGCTTCATGGCCCCACATCCCCCCCAGTTCAAAGATACAGGGAGGAGCATTTCTGGTAGAGAGGAAAGGAGGTGGGCAAAGCACGGATAGACAAGGGAATGATGGAGCCCCTCCCGCAGGGCAGGCAATGTGCTGGGCCCTGCACCCACACGCCCTGCACACCAGTGATCCGCTTGGATATTTGTTAAGCATGCTGTGAGTCTTTGCTGAACACCCACCACGTATCAGGTCCTGAAGGAACAGAACAGAATGATACCCAATGCCTGTTCATCTCACAACTATAACCAGGCCCTGAAGAGTGTTGTCCAAGGTGCCCATGTTGAAAATCCCTGTGCTATTAACAGACAGATGGGCACCAGCTGCAGCAGCTGCCCTGGGCACTGGATAGTTCTGGGCAAACCCCCCCCCCCCCCCCCCTCCACACACACACACACACACACACACACACACACTCCTTGCTGCTTGACAGAGGCTCATTTGCGTCCCACTGGTTGTTGCTACCGTAGGGAAGCCAGAAGGGCCCTGCCAGGCCTGGCCAGCCTGCCCAAGAAGCCCACCGGCCTCCCCAGGACAGCCACCCCCCCATCATTTTGCAATTTCCTTCTCCCTCCCCACACCACTGGGAGCCAGCCGGGGCAGGGCTGCGAGCCCCACCCTTGACTCTGGGAGTAGCCTCAGTCTGTGCAGTATGTCTTCCTAAAAGCAGAGAGACTGACAAGTGCCTTTTGCATAAACACTTCCACATCTGGGAGTTTAATCCTACGGAAATCTATCCTACTCAAATATGGAAAGATAAATGTGCAAGGATGCGAGGCTCATAGGCATAGTATCTGTAAGTGGGGGGGGTGCAAACACCCTAAATGTCCATCACTAGGGGATTGTCTGTGTCCATTCCATAGGATTCCGTGTAGCCGTTAGAAGGATGAAGTCTACTTGTATGTGCTGATTAGACAGACGCGCAGGATAGATCAGTGCATGAAAAAGCCATGGACATACACGTTCCCATTTATGTAATAAAAATGAATGTGAGTAGTAGAGCATCTGCTTCATAGGGTTGTCACGAGGACTGACTGGGTTAACATACAGAGTGCGGAGGAGAGGAGCCCCCATCGTAGGCCCTCGAGTGTTAGATGCTCTTGTTACTCTCGTTCTTGCTCCTCTCTGTCTTGCTGTGGACAAAGCTGGGGAACGCTAATTTTAGAAGCACAGGAAAGGGTTACATTTGGCGTTCCCCACCCCCCATGGTTTTCTGTACTCTTGGGCTCCTCATAAAAGGACGTAGTATGGGATGTCTGGGTGGCTCAGTCGGTTAAGCGTCTGCTTTCAGCTCAGGTTATGATCCTGGGGTCCTGGGATCGAGCCCCGCATCGGGCTCCCCGCTCAGCAGCGGGTCTGCTTCTCCCTCTCCCACTGTTTATGCTGCGCTCTCACTAGCTCTCTGTCAAATAATTTTTTTTTAAATCTTTTAAAAAATTTTTTAAAAAAGGATAGAGTATGACATTTCTCCTGTGGTCCCACAGACCCAGATGCCACCAGCTCAGGTTGGTTTTCCCAGGACCATCTGATTTTAAAACTAAAACATCTGTGTCCTGGACACCCAACCAGGACGGTTGACCACCCTCCATACGCCCCTGGTGGCCCAGGTGCTTTAGGAGGTACACAGACACGTAGTCATTATTGTTTCTCATGTGAAACTGGAAAAAAACATATAAATCGTGTATCAGAATGACTCAGCCTCAAAAGGAAATTTCTGACACTTTCTATGACATGGATTGTACCTCGAGAACATGACAAAAAGACAAATATGGGATGGGTCCCATTTGCATGAGGTTCCTGGAGTTTGACTCCTCTATGAACTTGTTCACAGAGACGGGATGTAGAATGCTGGTTCCCAGGGGCTGGGAGCAATGGGGACATGGGGAGCTCTTGTTTCCAGGTTTCAGAGATTGAGTTTCAGAAGATGAAAAGCATTCCAGAGATAGATGGTGGTGATGCTTGCAGAACAGTATGAATGTACTTCATACGCCTGAACTGTACACTTAAAAATGGTTAAGATGGCAAATTTTATGTTCTGTGTATTTTACCACATTTAAGACTGGGGAAAAAGTACATCAGATACTACAAATATTGTTGCCCAGGGTAGAGCTAAAGTACTGTTTAAATGGGACGTACCTATAAGACAACTGTGCAGATGAGACGCTAGGGGGAAGAAGCTGGGGAAATTCAGTATATCCTGCGCTCAGATGGCAAGTGCCTCCAAACACACCACCCCTGGCTTGCCCAGTGCCACAGTCCTCTGTCTGCTGCCACTCATACACGTGTCTGCTCCTGACGTGGCCCATGCACTGCATCCACGAGAGCTCAATCTGGGGCCCTCTGGGGTTTGCACGTACCCGGCAGCGTCGGGGGTCGGAAGTCCTGAATCCTGACATTCACAAAAACTCTTACGCTTCACTTTTTGCCTTAGCAGTGCTCTCGAGCCTCTGCCAGATTCTTCCCAGCATCCTATATCAGACAGGGGGTTCTGGACCACAGCGTGGGGGGCAGGAGGGATGTAGAGTAGTTCAGTTGGTTCTGTGCGTGCTTTCTCCAACCGGAGGCTGGGCCGGCCCCGTCCGCTCCGCACGCTGCCCCCTGGAAGGACCTGAGCTGAACCATGCCCCCTCATCCTATGCATCCTCATGCCCAGAGCCACGACGCATCTTAGACACACACAATGCTGAGGTGGCCCTCTGGGAGCCATCCTAATGCTGACACCAGCTGGAAGAATGGGGGCAAGTCCCTTCTATGGGGCATTTCCCCAACCATGCTCTGCAGGGACATCCCCTGGGTTTTACGCACAGAAAGCTTTCCAAGTTCAAATCTGGTTGCGTCATTATACTCCTGTCTCCAGCTTGAAATGTCTTCAGCTTCTGATATTCAGGATGGTAATAATACCATGAAATAACAGCTAACATTTATCAAGGGCTTACTGTATGCCTGGTGATACTGCCCAGGTCTTACGTGCGTTACTCTATTGAATAATCCCAACACCTGAGGCTTACCGAGATGAAAGTAACTGGCTGCAAGTCCAGGCTTTCAGGAACAGGCCTTGGGGAGAAGATGAAGAAGGAAAGAGGAAGAGAATTAACTACCATATTCATGCCTCACTAAAAGCAGCGCCTCTTAAACTTTAAAGGGCACGCTCATCCCCTGGGAATCTCGTTAGAGAGCCAGTTTTGACTTAGTAGGTCTTGGGCGGAGCCTGAGATGCTGCATTTCTAAGAGCAGCAGGCTAGTGCTGTTCATCCAAAGATCAGGCTCTGAATGGGGAGGCGTCGGAGCACTTCCACCTGGGATGGAGCTCCTTCATTCATTTGTTCCCTCATTCATTCATTCCCTCATTCAGTTGTGGAAGTGGTCTTGTAGCGAGGGGCATGATGGGCTTTGACATTTGGAACCAGGTTCTGATCACTAAGCAGTGGCTTCTCTGAGCCTCAGTTGCCCATCTGCAAAATGGGAATGAAACTCATATCTCAGAGAGCTTTGTGAATATTCAAATGCAATAAAATGTGGCAAAAGTCTGCCCCAGGGTCTCGGGCACGGTGGGCATTTCATAAATGGTCATGGTTCGAGAGCTGTTTTTATCGGTTCTTTTGTTGATTGAGTCCAACGGAGATTTTCACACGGTTCCAATAAGTGTATTTATATGACAGCAAATTTATTGAAATAAATCCCTTCCTTATTAAATCATTTATTTTAACTTTTACTTGTTTGCATGTTTCCACAAAGACATCCCAGTGGCTCTGAAGGCTGCCAGTGATGGGCCCAGAGTCACTATCCTGAATACGAGGAATGGGCATGGACGAAGAAACGTGTCTTCTAATGATTTCCACGAAAGGTGGAAGGAAATTGTAGAGGCAGGCACAGGTGACGAGCTGCAGGAGCCACTTGGCAAATGACTCCACCAGAAGGGAGGAGTGAGAAGTGGATGTGGTGGGGAGAGAGGGAGAGAGAGAGGCTGGAACTGGGTAAAATGTCAGCAGATCGCAAACTCTTCATTATCCAAGGAGAACTAAAGATTATGTAGGCAATTATAGACAGGCCACCAAAAGCAACAATAGGAAAACGTGGGCCCCAGCCGCATTGCGTGTCCCCTTGAAGAAGGGCTGGGGAGATGGGCTCTGGCATGCTGATCAGGCTTTCTACTCTGAAGGAGAGGGAGGGGGCTGGGGGCTCCCATGGAGGGGGACGCAGGGGTCCCCTCGCCCTGCCAGTCCGGCCAAGCCAGGCACACAGCGCTTCGCTTTGAAAGGCAACCTTCCCCCCAGCTCCAGGCCTGGAATCCACAGCCCCCTCCCTGGGCACTTCCCCCCCCACCCCCCCCACCCCCGCCAAGATGTCATCTTTTGAGACGACTTCATGTGGAAGCATTGCTAAGTAAATTCGCTAAATGCCTATTCATCCCCGTCAGATGGGGACTCGGTGAAGCAGTAAATGTGAAAATGGCCCCAGCTCAGGGCCCTGAAAGGCGCTTTCTGGGGTTGCCAAATGGAGCTGCGGCCGCTGACCCTGGGAGCCCCCAGAGCCCTGGCCCGGCCCCTCCAATACTCCCCCTGAGGCCGCTGAGAGGCCCTATTTATTATTCCTGCTGCCAGGGACCCATTCAGAGGTTAACTTGTCCCCGTATTCATCAGGACGACAATAATGAACTGTCGCAGAGTGGCGAGGGGGTTGGTAAATAGGAACTGCTAAGACGCGGAGAGGGAATGGGCCTCCTTAAGGTTTGGAAAGAGACATCGCTTTCTTTTTTTTTTTTTTTTTGTATGGGCTGATCTCATTCCCACCTCTCCCGGCAACTTCAAGAGGGCCTGTGCCCACAGCTGCCCCATAACTTGGTCGGAGGCGCATAGGCTTTCCCTTGCAGCGTGCGGGCACGGTTGTCCACACAGGAGACGCACCATTTTGCAGACACGTGGGGTTCGCCTTTTGTCTGCATCCCTGGGATTCACTCCTGTGCGCACCCGCGGGGCTTGGCTTGCTGCGTGCGTAGCGGACGGACCTCTGTGCAGACACGGGGTTTCTCGGCCACCGCTAGAACGGGCTGGCCGTGAGTCGGGGTTTAGTTCAGGGGTAGGATGTTTTCACTGCAGCGCCTCTTAACCGCTTGGTGCCCCCTCCGCCGGAATTCTGAGGTGGTCACCATGAGTCATCCAATCACGGAACAGGGAGTTGCAGGGAAATGAAGGAGGGGTGCCGGGTGGGGGCCGCTCAGACCAGACGGTGGGGAGCTGGAAGGAGAGAGCACCTTGCATTTATTGCACACCTACTATATGCCCTTTCAGTGCACCCAGTTATCCGTTCGCTATGTAGGCACAGAGAGCCTGCTATCTGCTGGGGAGCCAGGGGAGTTCAGAGAAGCCCCCCCGCCCCCCGCCGCAAAGCCCCGAGGTTCAGTTACTCACCCTTGGACACACAGCTGGGTCAGGAGTGGAGCTGAGATCTGTCTCCAGACCCTTCTGCTTTGAGAGCCCAGGTATTGCTTTCTGAGGCACCCACCTGCCTCCCAAAGGTCGGTGGCCTCCATTCTGTGCCCAAGGACGGCCTTCCTTTCTGCCAACTCCGGCCTGTCTCCCACTTTGAAACAGTGGTTAACCCTTTCCTTCTGAAGTAAAAATCCAGCACCGTTTACCAATTTGGGTTTATTCAGCAGAAGAGACGACTGCATTTCGGGCAGATGGAGACCTGTGTGACTGCCTTTTAAAATACTGTCACAGCTGTATGCACAAGCCGATTAGCTGTGACTACACTGCGGGTTCCGAGATTGATGGCAATAAATTTGGGATAACAATGCTGGGAACGACGTCATCTGTTTGGCTCATGCTTCCTATTTTTCAAAGCTCGCTCAGTTGGTAGCCCAGTGGGTTTCAAGAACTTTGTATTCCTTCATCCAACAACAAGCTAATGTAGCTCCTACTGGGTGCCAGGGAGGAACAAGTCCCATGAGGCTCTGCCTTCATGGAGCTTACATCATAATGTCAGCAAATTTAACACTCGGTAATGGACACAGAGGGATGTGATAAAGGTGAAGGTGGGGGAGGGAGATGCTACTTTAGGTTGGGTGGCCAGAAAGGGCCTCTGTGAAGAGGTGACATTTGGAAGGAGATCCAGATGACGTAACAACAAGCCAGACCTGGAAAGAGACAAGGCAGAATTTCCCAGGCACAGCAGGTGCAAAGGCCCTGAGGTTGCTAAGTACCTGGCATTGTGCTGCACACTGATGACTTCATGTTTGCCAAGCCCAGTGCTGGGCACTAGAGATTCTATAGCCTTTTTTTTTTATTATGTTAATCACCATACATTACATCATTAGTTTTTGATGTAGTGTTCCATGATTCGTTGTTTGCGTATAACACCCGGTGCTCCATGCAGAACGTGGGCACTAGAGATTCTAAAACAGCTGGGGCACCATGCTTACCCTCAAAGAGTTCACAGACTATGGAACATGTAGGATACACACACACTCTAATAGTCCTTTTTAACGTAGGATGGTAAGTCCATGGTCTCTAGAGGACTCTGACCTTCCTCTTGGTTTGTTTCCACAGGACAAATGACCAGCTGGTGGCATTTCTCTCCCGATACCGAGATATGAATTTCCTGAAGTCACACGGCCGGGACAATGCAAGGTAGTACATCCTATCACCCCCCACCCTTGTGCAAGATGGAAATGAAAATCCAAGTGATCATTTGTGGCTTCCTTCCAGACTGGTTTGATGCAGCCAGAGAAAGTAGATAGTGGGAGAAAGGCATGGCTCACATGGACCTCTGCCCTTTTCACATAAGATCTGAATTGGTCTCTCACGTTAGCCAAGGACAGGAATAATAGTAAATGCGTCTCCTCGCGTGATAGCCCTTTACACCTTTTTTCCGAGCACTTTCCTGAGTCTGTTTATCTCATTACGCAACCCTTTGAGGAAAGTAGGGCAGGTGTGGCTAATCCCCACTTTATTGGTGGGAAGACTGAGGCCCATAGTTGAAGCGATGGCCTCAGTTCATCGGGTCAGTGACGTGGGGCCATCACTGGTCAGGCAGTCATTCAGCAAATATTTGCCCCATGCCAGACACGTGCCAGGCACCCTTCTAGAGGTGAACACGACAAAAATCCTCGTTCTCATGGAATTTACTTTGGAGGGAGAAAGAGTCTCTCGCCGGCATGGAGTTGAGCTCAAATATCCTGACTTCTAGCCCGTGCCCACGCCAGGGCCTCACTCTTGTCGCCCAAGACATGGGCAGGGGTTCGAGGCACCAGAAGCGCGATCTGAATCCATTGCACCTCACTCACCTAGAATGAGTGAGGCCAAACAGCTTTGAGCCGCATCTACATCTCTGGCCAGAGATCAGCTAGAAGGGATTCAGTCTCGAGCGCCCCCTGTAGGGGAGATCACAGGACCGGTCTCACCATCCTGAGGTTCGAACACCAGTAACAAAAACCCAGCCCCGGATCACTCTGACGTGCTGGAGGTTTTTTCCTAGCGCTGAACTCAGACCATAACCTGCCAGCACATGGGATAATTTGAGTGCCTTCCTGTGCTTTGTTTGGGCCTCGAGTTGGTTTTGTTTTGTTTTGCTTTAATTCAAGTGCTTCATTTGAAAATGAATAGCCGCATGTAAAAATAGCAATGTTTCCCAGGCACATTCAGATTTCAGCTCCTCTTAAACGACCCCGGTGTCCACTCACTCTGGGCCTGAGTTTTCTCACTGGAGGCTCTCCGCCGGGTCATACACGAAGCCTGCATCCTCCAGGTCACTGCGGGCCTCACCTGTCCCCCTTCCCTACCTAGCCCCCCACTGGCCTTTCGGTTTGCAATTGTGCTTCGGGTGTTCTCTGCCAGGGCTGACGGAGGCGTCGTTCTGGCTGGCTCTGGAACTCCGCTCACCCAGTTACCCACAGCACGGGAGGGGCAAAAAGCAAGCAGTGAGCTCCATCTCCCGAGCTCTCCAGATGTAAACCCAGAATCCTTCATTGTGTCATTTCCAAAATTCTAACTCTGATTTCATCCAGCTCTTGAAAGATTGTTCCTATCCTACTGACAGCCTGCATTTTTTTTTTTTTTTTTTTTACGTTTAGAAGGAGCCCGCCCCCCGCCAGCCCCTACTTGAGGATGCTCTGTAAATCAGCCCAGATGAGCATGTTCCAGCCACAAAGGGTAGAGAGGCCTGGGGCAGACATGGAAGAATTATAGCCCCTGGGCGTTGTGTTCCTAATAAGTGCCCCACTCCGCTGACCCTTTTCCTGAAGGATCTTCTTAGAGCCATTCAGTGCAAAATAAGAATTATTATCCCCATCTGTCAGGAGAAGCAAGGGGGTCTTTGGGAGTCCAAATGATTTTGCCAAGGTTACACAACTGGTAAGTGCTAGAATTTGAACCCAGTTCTCTGGCCCCAAAGCCCAGGTGGAGCAAGGCTGAGCTGAACAAGATTCCATGCAGGTGTTCGTTATCAAAACTGGTGGTGTCTAGGCCCTCAGGTAGGGAATGAAGACACTTCTTCCCCTCCCCTCCAGGTAACCTTGTAATAACACATTTGGTGCAAAGTCGCATCCCGAGAAAGGAGCCCACCGTAACTTGATAGACCTGGGTCTGAATTACATCCGCCCTAGTATAATTATGCCAGCCTAGTCAGTATTTATTCTCCCTCCACTATTTCCAGGCCCTGGGCTTGGGACCAGGGATGGCACAGAGGTTAAAATCACGGGCTTTGAGGTTGTACCTCCTGGATTAGAGTCCTGCTCTGTCATGTCTTAGCTGTGTTGAATTAGACGGGTGACTTAACCTCTCTGAGCCTGTTCGCTTACCTGTATGATGAAGATATGAATAGACCTACACCCACAGGGTTGAGAGGATTCAATGGATGCTGCATATAAAGCATCCAGCATATAGTAAAGGCCCTATGTGATGATGGTGAGGAGGAGGATGGTGATGCCATGGCCATGATAAGCAGAGGACGAAAATATTGCTGCTGGAAGAAATAGATAGTTGGTGTTTGGGCCAGAGTTGAGAGTCTGGATGTGTGGGTACATCCTGTCTAGCTGATATGCACCGGTAGTCGACAGGTAGTATCCAAATGGCACAGGATAAGATGAAGGTTCAGGCTAAGATGTGGCTCACACCTCCTCCCAAAACCCTAAAACCCAAGGCTCTCTGAACAGAAAAGCTCACAAGTTCCACTACCCATGAATGAGCCCTTGGCTGGTTTTCTCTCACTAAGATGAATGAAGGGCAGCAATTGAATATTCATTTCGTAGTAAAATGAGCCATCATCTGGCCCCCCCCCCCCCCCGTCAGCTGGGGCCTCACCTGCTGCATGAGCCAGCCTAGCCACGGCGCATCCTCTGTCATCCCCTCCACAGGGCACAGAGCGGCCATGGCTTAGCTCCAGTCCCGGCACGGGTGGTGTGTTACAAAGGACGCTTGGTGGCAGATGACAGAAACCCAGCTGAAACTAGGCTAAGCGAGTAAAGGAAGTTAATGGAAGGAGAACATTGGTGTCCGACTTCGGATAGGGCTGAATCAGGCCGTTCAGATGATATCATCAAGCCCAGACTCCGTTAGTTCTTGTCTTTTCCTTTTGTGTGTGGGTTTTGTTTTTTGTTCTGTTTTTTGTTTTTTGTTTTTTTTTTGGCTTTTGAATTATTTACTATTATTCCTGGAGCGGGTTAAGGAAAAATAAACACATCAAATAGCCAAGTAGTTCAATAGCAAGAATCTTTGTCTTTTTTAATTGGGGTGTAATTGACATAACATTAGATTAGCTCCAGGTGGAAGACATAACCATTCGTTATTTGCATACATTGCAAAATAATCACCATAAGTCTCGTTACCATCCGCCAGTGCGGAGTTACATTTTTTCCTTGTGATGAGAACGTCCCAGATCTACTCTCTTCGCCGCTTTCATATATACGATACAGTATTACTGACTGCACGTCATGTCCCCGGGACGGAGTTATTTTACAACTGGACATTTGTACTTTCTGACTACCTCCTCACCTTCTGTTAGTTCTCGTTTCCTTTGTGTTGGTTTGCTTTTTCTGGCTTCAGATGGCGACTCTTTGCACCTTACTAGCCTCGTTTTACAGATGAGGAAACAGAGACGTTAAGTAACTCGCTTAAGCCCACACAGGGCAGGGCTAGGACTCCAACCTGGGCGGGGGGAGTGGCCCCAGAGCCCAAGCTCATGACCCCTGCGTGATGCAGCCTGTCTGTGCTCTCGGCCTGCCTTCCTCCCATACGCTGGGCGACCTCGAGGCAGCCACTGCTTCTCTGGGCTTCATGTCCTCCCTTGGAAAAACGAAGGGGATGAACAAGATGGTCTCCCAAAGCCCTTCCCGTTCTGACGCTCTCTGCTCCTGGACCCACCCTTGTAAAAGACATTGAGAGAAAAACAAAGAGTTTGAAAGATCAAATAATGTGGGGAGGCCAGAGCACGCAGTGAGACACAAAATAGGCCACGGGGTGCCTCGGTTTTTAATTCCGCATGGTTCCTAATAGCAGTGTTGACCTTCTGTCCCCATCTCCAGCCCTTGGCAGCCAATTTGGATTCCCAGCTCCAGCTGCGAAGAGATGGCATAAAGGCAAACTAATATTTTAATAGCTGCCAAATTGGTCCTGACTGTTCCTGTAATTAAATGAAGGGGAGTGTTGTGTTCACCGTTTCTCCTTGCTTTCCTCCAAAAATTAAAGTAACCAGATACAGCAAAAGCCAGGCAGCACAGTTACTGTTTTCCCAGGGAGCCTCTGCAGGGCGAGCAGAAGCAGGTGCCCTAAAGTCCACTGTGAGTCTCAGTGGGCAGGTCCTAGCAGACGTCCCCCAGAACTCCTGGCTGCTTCTGCCCCAGGGCCCTGCAAGACATTTCCCAAATGTCTGCAGCCTGGGTGTGGGGGAGCCCCTGACAGGGGACAAAAGGGAAAATCCTTTCCATCAGCCTGAATAGGATTTGCTCTGGGACTTTTCCTGCCTCGGTCCATCTGAGCTCTCCGCCTGATCCGAGATCCCCAGGGTCCCCATGCTGAGCCCAGGGACGCAGTGGGGTGCGGGGCTAAGCACCTGCCCGCTGGAGGCTCGGTCCCTGTGTTGAAATGCCGCCTCTGTTTCCTCATCTTTATAACATTGGAACAGGGAGGTCGGGATTGTGGAGGACCAACCGACCCCGGGAAGGCCCCAAGCCAGGCGCTGTCCACTGTGTTGTCTCATTCCAACCTCATTTGGCAGGTGCTGCCCCCTCTTAGAGATGGGTACAACCGAAGCGTGGAGAGTTGTTTTCGTGGGCCCAAGGTTCCACGGCCACTGGGCAGCAGGGCTGGGATTGGAACCTGATTCACTCTGACTTTAAAGACCTGGGTGGTTGTTTTTGGTTGTTTTTTTTTTTTGGTTTTGATTTTGGTTTTTTTTTTTTGGTCACACCACGATTCGTGACTGCATCTGAGAGGACCTGCAGTTTTAGGTTCTTGGGAGGGATACAGATGAAAGAGCAAAATTCTAACTTTAAGCAGAAGCATTTTTTCAATGATTTGGAGAGGGAAGATTAGGTCCTTTCCCTGCTTTGCAGGGTCAGCATATCCCAACGTGTGTTCATGATCCAGCAGTGGTATGCGAGATGGTTTCGGGTAGCTCATTCACAAGCATACAGGGAAAGTTAGGTATGGATCGTAAGTGTATCAACAAACATATAATTGATTTCATGATTTTCATGGCTATTATGTTTAGAATAAGACTAAGTTTAAAAAAAATAGTTGAAGCTATTTTAAGCTGATTTAGAGAAAAATAATAAGGGAGCTTTCCTGTACGTGTTACATAAAGCACCTGGCACAGCAGGTAAGAATCCAGGCTTGGACTCTAGGCATGTGACCTTGACTGAGTTACATCAATCACCTGTATGTCCATTTCCTCATCTGGAAAATGAGAATGATGCTAATAAGACCAGCCTCGCGAGAGTCATTAAAAGAATTAAATGGGTTGACTATAGGGATAAACTCTTGGAACAGTTAGTTGTGCATATTAACTTGGTGAGGACGGTGGTCGTGATGATGATGGAGAAAAGTCATGAAAATGGAATACAAATGATTAACATTTGGAACACTTTCTACAATTCTTACAGAAACAATTAGCATTTGAAACGTAAGAAGGCTAGACCCCTAGGAAACTAGGAGGGGTCCTAGCCCCCAGGTCAGAAGTGACATCAGTCAGTTTCTTCCTATTCTCAGGTCCATACCCCACCTGTTTTAAGCAGCACCCCCCCCCCTTGGGCACCAGAATGGCAGCTAAGCAGCTTCAGCAGCTCCTTCTCTCTGACACTGAACTAATCTTCAGACCCAAAAGTCCCTTGATATATAAACAGGCAACTGTTTAGCCAAAAGTTGGCAAATCCATTGAGAGCCTGGCCAGGAACCTCCTCCAAGCAAATCTGCTCTCAGGAGGCCCTTTGGTGCCAACGTGCTTATCAAGAGATGGGCTCTCTCCCCAGCTATCTTGTAGCGCTATGATTGATGCAAGGAGATAATTAATACCTCATTTCCAATGAGGAGAGCAGATTGCATTTCCCTTTCACTTTTCTTCAACCCAGCCAGTGAGTTTATCACTGTTTGCATGTTCACTTTATTTAATCCAGTTATAGCAGCCACGTCAAAATAAAGCTTAGCATTGCACCAGCACCCACACAAAGCTGTGGACGCATCTCCTTTCTTGGCTTCCACGTGGGTTTTGAGGTCAGCTTGGGAACTTTTCTTTTTTCCAAAACAATACACATCCAAGATGGACAAAAGACTAGAAGAAAAGTGTGTTGATGGTGTCATCTCTGAGAGGTAGAGTTTGATTTTTACTTTTTTCTTTGCTTTTTCTATTTCAAGTCTTCTATGATGGAAACGTGCATTACGTTTATAAACAGAACCAAAGGCAGTAAACATTGTTTTTTAAAAATGTGTGGAAAATTGTGGCATACCAGTTAGCCCTCAGTGGACCTTTACATTCTTGGAAGTACAAGCTGATTGGGGGCCCCAGGCACCACGAAGACCATGGGCCACCAAGTCAAGTCTAGATCCCAGGATTTGGGCCTCTGACTCTACATCTCTTCTCACTTCTTCCCCTCCCCCCCCCACCCTTGGAGATCAAACCCAAGTCCTCTTTCTTCACACAAGGCAGTAGTGAGAGTCACATGGGAAGAGTTTCCTGGGGGCCAGGGACTGTCCTAAATGCTTTACAGAGATGACTTCTTTCAAGTCTCAAAACCAGCCCATAATGTAAATGCAGTCCTATTAGGGCCCATTTTCCAGATGGGGACACTGAGGCAAGGTAGGTTAAACAACACCCAGCTCATCAGTGGGGAAGCAGACCAGAACCCAGGAAGTCTAACCCTTGCGTCTGCACTCCTAGTCACTGTACTACACTCATTCCCTCAGAATGTTCATTGTGGAGCTTTCCACCACGTCCTGGTAGATGATACATTCCCTCCAGCAATGAGGTCAGAGTCAGCCTCGCCTGTGGTTGGCCTACTGGAGTGTGTCGGCAGAGCTGACCATGTCCCTGCAGCCTCACTCCAGGCACCTTGGCGTCTTTCCATTCATTGGGCTCTTGCACACGCTCTACCTGTCCCTTAGAAAACTCTTCCCCACAGCTCCTTAGATGACCAATTTCCTTCCCACCCTTCATAGGAAGCTTAAATGCCACCTCCTCAGTGAAGCCTTCCCCAACAATCTTCACTAATGACATCCCTGTCTCTTTCTCTGTCCCTGCCTCTGAGTTCTTTTGTAGAACACTTATCGCACACACCTAATTATATGTTAATGTGTTTTGTGTCTCTTTGTGTCTACTTACTTAGTTATTAGAGCAGGATTATAGCTGGGTGGCTGAGAGTGTGGAATCCAGAGCCTGACGGCTAGGGTTAGAATCACACGCTTGTCCCTAACCAGCTGTATGGCCTTGGGGAAATTACTTAGTGTCTCTGTTCCTTCATTTGTAAAATGAACCCTCATAGGGTTGTGGTGAAGACTAAATGAGAGAGTATGTATTAAGCGTGAAGAACAGAGTCTAGAAAGTGGCAAGACTCAATAAATGGTGGGTGTTATTATTTCTGTATTTTATCCCCCTGGAAGAGGGAAGAAGGGCAGGGATGATGTCCATCTTATTCACCGCCATATTCTCAGCACGCAGACCGAGAGTATCCAAGATGCTACCTAGAGTTGCCGAGTGAGTGAATACCCCAGGCCCCCTTGTTCTTCCAGATACTGCACAGGAGAGGCAAGACAGTTGACTCCAACCCAGGTCAGGAAGGGGCAACAACCCACCCTGGGCCTGAGAGAAAATGCCCAACAGGGCCCCTGTGGAGCTGCCGACTAGGTCCCAGTGAGCTGGATCCTTGCTGACTCGTAGCATGGGAAGATGATATATTAATGCTGCTTGGACGGAATTGGAAAGATGGGCCTGACGCTTGTCATTTCTACCACCACAACCATGGGCATTGTTTACTAAAATAATCTCAGGATGGGGTGCTTGCGTGGCTCAGTCATTTGGGCATCCAATTCTTG
This sequence comes from Neomonachus schauinslandi, assembly GCF_002201575.2. NCBI lineage: Eukaryota > Metazoa > Chordata > Mammalia > Carnivora > Phocidae > Neomonachus > Neomonachus schauinslandi. Next base: position 150,773,473 of record NC_058407.1, read on the forward strand.
GTTTCGGCTCAGGTCACGATCTCAGGGTCATGGGATCAAGCCCCACATCACGTTCCATGCTCAGTGGGGTGTCTGCTTGAGATTCTCTCCCTCTGCCCCGCCCCAAATAAAAATAAATAAATCTTCAAAATCTCAGGAGATGAAATTCATCAGGAGGCTTTGGGCTTCTGTCCTTGGTGCTGAAGCATCGTCGCTTTTCAGGACCTAGAGGTGTCTTCTTAGCTCTGGAGGTGCCCTACTCATGCCTGTCTACCAAATTGCAGGAGAGAGAACAGGAAAGATGGAAATTTTAAGTTTGTAGCTTGATGAAGGAAAAATATTAAGCATCTTGGTGAACATTTATGGAGCGCTGTGGGTTTTCATGCTTTGTTCCATGGCTTTATTTCTTAACTAAAATGCTTAGGTTGTACTTATGCTAAAGGGAGTAATCTGGATTCAGTGACAGATCACTGGGCAGGAAAGAGAAGAAGGGGAGATTTTATTTCTAGGCTATGTGACTTTGGATGACTTTGAATCATACATCCTCTCAGTGTGTTGTTTTTTTTTTTTTTTTCAATCTATAGAGTTAATTATATTAGCTGATTGCTAAGATTCCTTCTTACTCAAACATGCTGTAAAATCTGAGGGGCAGAGTTCTTCCTTTTTGAACTCATTATAGGACAAGACAGTTCTGGAATAATTCCACACTCAATGAATATGCCGAGACTGTAGCCAGGGAATTAACTGAATTGAGAGACTTCATTGTCTGCCTTTTCTGAGATCAGTTTCAAAGGCTACAGCAGCTTTCTTAACTGACCTTTCCACACACGGATGAGAATCAGGACCCCTGTCCCCTTCCCTCCAATTTTCTTTGATGCTAAACTGAGTAGAGCTTGGTCCCTGTGACATTTCAGTAGAATCATATTTAGTTATGACTTTGTTCCATGTTGTGCCAATAGAGAAAGTCTCTGGAAGGCAAACCGCCCATCCCTGAAATCCTAGGAGGTAAAACCGAAGGCAGGTGATTCCATGTTTGCCCTTAAGTAGTCTGTTCTGAAGACAGAAGGTCTTGTGAGGTCTGGCTCTTCCAAGACCAACAATGAGTCTTTTTCTCTCGGATTTCAGATTTCTGCACAGTGTCTTTTTGAGGTAGAAGTTCTCAGATCCTCTGTTTGGATCTTTTTGCAAGGACCCTGACAAATCAGGACAGAAGAAGAACACAGAGTAGTTAAGAGCTTGCATGGGATTCATCCAGACCTGGTTTCGAGTCCAGGACCACTAGCTGTGTGACTTTAGAGAATGCACTTTACCTTCTTGTGATTCAGTTCCTTCGTCTGTCGAGTGTGTATTAGAAGAATCAGATACCTGGTTAACTAAGGGCTGCTACTTCCTGATTGAACAACCGGCATGGCTGTTAGCTGTTACTCTTCCTTTTATTCATTGGCTCAGTAAATATTTATTGAGCACCAGCTGTATGCGAGGTACTATTATAGGTACTAAGGATACAGCCATGAACAAAAATAAGCCAAAAAAAAAAAAACCCTCTGCCCTCTTGGGCTTACATCCAGTAAGGAGACAGTAAACTAAATAAATACCTTGTATATGGTAATGCAAAGTTTTAAATGCTATGAAGAAAAGCAAAGCACAAAAGGGTGGTCAGGAACATGAGGGATTGTGGAAGGTGCTGCCACTTTGTAAGAAGGGACTGACACCTGGGTCGGTCCATGGCTAGGATGAACGGTGCTTCCTGAACACTTAGCAAGAACCTTCGTAAACCTCACCTGTTACACCTTCACAGCTGATTCAGGGGGTTGTCAGCACAGCTGTGATGGAGCTGATCCTATAGATGAGCAAACTGGCATTCAGAGAGCCCAGGCAACCCCACAGCTCACCATCTGTGAAAGCAGAGACAGCCTTAGTACCCAGATGCCCTCGCGTCTCTTCTCTCATTCCACCTGTTGCCCCTGTTGCCTCCACATAAGCAAGTCATCTGGAGATGAAACTAGAGAGAGGGGAGTGTCATTGGTCACCCTCTGTATATTGGGCCCAGTCTGCACGCCACCCCTCAGGTGACAGCACCACGCATCCTTGGCTGCTGACCGACATTTGTGAACAGCCACACCCAGCTGTTGGCCGATTTACCTTGATTTCCAGCCATTCCCTTTGCAAGTGATGGCAAATGCCCAGGGCAGAAAACAAAATGCAGATCCCTGCCCAAGCAGCTGATTCCTTTCCCTTGCTAGAAACCCAGACTCTGGGCCTCGGGCCACCTCCTCCCTAGTCCAGACCCCCTCTCAACCCTGGAACTGAGAGCTGGGGGATTGTTTGTCTCTGTTGACTCATAATTAACCAAAGAATGAATTTGCAGCTTATCACTTTTCAAATGCAGTAAATATAGCTACCAATCTCCCACCCCATGAATATTTCATTTTGGAGATTACTGCATAAATGTTGTATTTGGATATTATGGTCTGGGACGTCACATTAAAATTGCAAGACGATGCTATTCTCCCATAATGGAACACGAAATGTGGAAAGAAAACTTGTGCATGTCCTCACACCTGTATTTCTTTTCTTTCTCTCTCTGGGTTAGTCTTGGTTACCATGTAAGTTCTGCTGTAAGTTACCTAAAATTTAAAGTCTTAAGCATGGTTAAGTGTCTGTGATTGGACATTATTATATAATTAGCACCAGTCAGAGCTGAGGTAGGATTTTCTTTTCTTAAACTCAGGGGCTTCCTTTAATGGACGGGTTTTAGAGCTCAGTTTTGTATCCGTGGAATGGTACGGGAAGTATACTGAAAAACCTGCAACACGTCATTCCCAGAGAGAACATGGTTTTGTGAACAGCTTGGATTTTACCCTTGGAAACCTGTGTTAGGGAAAGAACAAGACTAGGGTCTTTGGATATCTGGGTCTTCTGGTTGGCTTGTGTCTTCTGTGTATCCTCAGAAGAGTCATCAGCCTTCTCTGGGATCCCATGTATCTGGCTGGAATTCCTGCCCCACACTCTCTTCGTGGGTAGAACAGAGTGACTTAGAGAGTGTCACAACCGGAAAATGCCCAACAGTTACCTAACCCATGGTTATTATGGCTGGTGGCCCATGAGCTGGAGTCAGGCTAGGGATCTGTTTTATGTAGCCAGAAATACCTTTTTTTTTTTTTTTAAGGAGTTTGAGTGCTTTTCAAAAAATGCTTTCTCTCCTTCTTTGCTGTGACTCCACCTACCCTATTGTCTTATACCCAGCCTGCTTCCCACGCTTCCACTATCCGTCTGACCCCTGTAGGCATTTGAGGTTGCGATCCAGACCTAGCCCAACTTTATCATTTTACCAAGGGAGAAGCCAAGACTCAAGGACATCACTTCCCAAAGTCAGCTGGTTACTGGCAGAGCTGCACCACAGCATAGATGAAAAGTGCTTTTCAGCAGAACTCAGCCTATTCACCATCATCAATGTTTTGATGACACTGTTAACCATTTGTGTTAAGAACTCAGTGTATTACATCATCATGCTCAAAGGGTGACCAGTGTCTAGGGGCAGGTCCCCCACTTATGCAGAAAAAAGAACTGGCGATATGGATTCATTAGTGAGGTTTCACACGGTTCCCTCCAGTGGATGTTAGTGGATTGGGGGAGGCTCAAGGGGAGGGAGTCTCTGTAGAATTCAGCATGTCCAGCACAGTGAAAGGGACTCCAGCTTTTGTAACCTGCAGTGTGGCCATCACAGTAGACCTCTCCTGAGGGGCGCCTGGGTGGCTCAGTTGGTTAGGTGTCCAACTCTTAATTTCTCCTCAGGCCATGATCTCAAGGGCATGAGATCAGGCCCCACGTCGGTCTCCACGCTCAGCATGGAGTCTGCTTGGGATTCTCTCTCTCTCCCTCTCCCTTTGCTCCTCCCCCTGCTTGCTGTCTCTCTCAAATAAATAAGGTCTTAAAAAAAAAATAGACCTTTCCTGAATCACTGCCTTGCGCTGTCCTAGGAACTGGGAGAAAAGCGGAAAGGAGGAATCCAAGGTCAGTTCTAATGAGAGCCGCGTCTACCTGGGGGGAGACTGGTAACTCTAATCCGAAGCCAGTGATGACATCTGCCATGGAGGTGCAAAGACCTGTAGACACATGACGAGGGAGGTGGACTGGCTTAGTGGAAGAGGGGTATTTACGTGCCACAGCCATGGTTACCTGCTCTGTCTGGGGCCTGAGAACATTCACATCCATCCTGGTAGGGATAAGAGTTTAAATTGTTGAGGAATGTATGAGGATTTTTGCAACTGCAAGTGGCAGAATCTCCTCTCCAAATGCCCTAAGCACACTACTGATGAGCCTGGTGGTGAGTCACGCATGGTGGGATCCAGGATCTCAAGCAAAGTCACCGAGACTTAACCGCCCCCCCGTCCTTCTCCCCCTTTCCCTCCCTCTCTGCCTCCCTCTCTCTTTTGCTCTCCCTCCCTCTCCCCTTCCCTCCCTCCCTCTCCCTTCTGTGTTACCTGTACTGTCAAACAGCTTCTATATTTGTGGCGACAGGATGGCTGTTAGCAGCTCTAGGCTGACATTCTCCCAGCAAAAACACCATAGAAGAGCCTCCTTCCTGGTAGATGCAGCAAAAATCCAGGGCCCGATCTCAGACTTAACCTTGAGTTACTCACCCGTCCCTGAACCAGTTATCCAGCGGGGCAGATGGAATACTCTCACTGACCAGCCTGGTCATGTGGCCACCCCTGGTGCTGGGTGTAGGGCACGAATCCAGGTCAACTGAGATTGAAGATAGGTGACCGTCCAAGGAACAGTCAAGGTGTGGTCCCAGAAAATTGAGGGGTGGATGCTGGGTAGTCAAGAACACGGGATGAAGCCTTGAAAACATGCTGGGTGGAGGAAGCCAAATACAAAGAGGCCACATATTGTCTGATTGAATCTATGAAATGTCCAGAATAAGTAAATCCATAGATGCAGAAAGCAGATTGGTGGTTGCCAGAGGCCAGGGGCAGAGGGATGGAGCGAGTGACTGCTCATGGGTACAGGGTCTCCTTCGGGGGAGGGTGCTTAAATATTCTGAAACTACATAGGCAGCGACTGCGCAGCATCATGAACGTACAAATACCACTGAATTGTACACTTTAAAATAGTTGATCTTGCGTTGTATGAGCTGGAGAAGCGGCGAGATCCCTGGGTCAGGAGATGTCTAGACAGCAGGCTCCCAGAGAGAGAACTAGCTCCTGAGAGGCAGGAGCATCCTTCCTTCTGGTCCTTCCTGCCCCACACCAGGCCAGCACACTGCCTGGCACACAGTATGTGTGAAGTTCATCCTGCAAAGGACCTGACGGTTCGGGCCAGAAGGCTTGGTTCTAGTTCTACCCATAGCAGCCCTTTGATGTTTGATTTCTGCATCTACAAATTAGGAGCTGCCAATTCTGCTCAGCCTGCCTTGCAAATCCCAAATACACACACACACACACACACACACACCCCACATACACTAACGCAGGAGTTACTAATCTGGGGTTCATGGAGAGAATTCAAGGGTTCCATCACTTGGGCTGGGAAGAAAATTATTTTTGTTTCCACTAAACTCTCATTAAAATCCAGCTAAATAGAGGTAACACACCACAACAGTATTAGCAGTAACTGTTAGGAATCACAAATTTTCATATCACATTATGGTTGTGCATATACCTCTAAGTATCATTTACGCTCACCTCTTCTGCACAATTACAATAGTTATTAGACCTGCTGCAAGATCATGTTATCTGATGTGTTTAAAAAAAAAAAAAAGAAACACACATGATTATCATGAATTCAGTGTTTTTAAAAATCTTTTGTGATCCTGTATTTAATGTGTGAATCCAAAAGCACACAGATTATCAGATCGTAACTTTGGTGTTTTTAAAAAATACTTTGTAATCCTACATATTTTGAGGTGTGCCTTTAAGAGCATGATTCTGAGATGAGCATCCAGAGGCTGTATTCACCCAACTGCCAAGGCATTCGTGGCATGAAAAGGTGATTTCCAAAAGTTCTGCAAAGGAAGAAGAAGATGATCATTGCATTGTTCTTGTGCCGGGCAAATCCCCCTAAACACTCTAAGCTTCAGGGTCCTCCTCAGCTGTAAAATGGGCATAATGGCAATGCCCGCCTCATAGGGATATAGTGACCTGCCTCACTTCTGAAGATCAAGTGACAAACTATACACAGAGCCCCTCCCCAGCTCGATCCCTGGCATACAGTAAGTGCCCAGTACATGCTTTTATTGCCATGATTGTGCTATTTCATTTGGATTCTGTGCACCTTTGGGCTGAAGGGCGACTTTGTCTTTCCCAGGTTCATCCGAAAGCAGGGTCTGGACCGGCTCTTCCTGGAGTGTGACGCCCACATGTGGCGCCTCGGGGACCGGCGAATCCCGGAGGGCATTGCTGTGGATGGAGGCTCGGATTGGTTCCTGCTGAACCGGAAGTTTGTGGAGTATGTGACATTCTCCACAGATGATCTAGTGACCAAGATGAAGCAGTTTTACTCCTACACCCTGCTTCCTGCTGAGGTGAGTTTGTAGGAAAAAAGTCCCTGAGCAGGTTGGGAGCTGGCTCTAGCCTTTGGAGGAATATGGAAGCTGAATTTTTGCTGAAGGTTTGGCAAAGCGATGCTGGATCCAATACTTAGTCCTCCAGACATCCAGATGAAGGTGGAGAACTACATCAGCCACCAGGGTCCTTGCTGTCATAGCAAGCCCCCGGCCCCCCTCTAGTCTGCATGGAGGGTGTATGGCATAGACAGACACACAACTGCCACCAGCAGTCCACACGGCATCTTTGTGCAAAGTACAAAAGGCAGTCCTTCCTCAAGACACTTGGCTCCCATTGGTCATAAAAATCATCATGATATGCTGACCTTGTTAGAACAAGACACTTCACTGCCACTTTCCAGAAAATGTTTGTAAAAAAAAAAAAAAGAAAAAAATCTCTCATTCCTACCATGTTGATGTTGCCCCATTAGGGTTGTGCAGTGTGTAGCCTGCGCAACTGTATATGCTGGCTTTTTCAGGACACACCCACATCAACTTTTGACAGATCGTCCATGGTCACCAGTCCTGTAATACCCACTTTTTCAACATGAAGAGTACCTTTTCTGATTTTTTAATATTTGTCTATCATTCCCTGACAGACAGTAGTGTTGGCCTTATCATTCACAAATGGAAATTCCAGTGATCCCAAAGACAGAGAGCCAGGGCTTCTGCTGGACCTGCACTATCTCCCGTACTGACAGCCATTGGGATGACTCAGCATTTCCTGATGACTTTTAGAAGCATTTGAAAAGCTCCAGGGAGCCTGTCACCACTTTTCAGACTTCGGTGCAGGAAAGGTATCTTAGTTCAGACTGTTACAATGAGGTACAACAGAGTAGGTGGCTTATACACAACAAAAATTTACTTCTCACCGTTCTAAAGGTTGCAAGTCTGAGGTCAGGGTGCCAGGATGGTCGAGTTCCAGTGAGGGCCTGGTTCCGGGCTGCAGTCTGCATACCGACCGTTCATATGCCACAAGGGATGAGGGAGCTCTCTGGGGCCCCTCTTGTCAGGGCATGAGCCCCATTCATGAGGTTTCCACCCTCCTAGTCTAATCTCCTCCCAAAGGCCCTCACCTCCTAACACCGTCACATTGTGGG